>NC_142582.1:115837944-115970444 GCF_965207765.1 Zootoca vivipara | reverse complement strand
AGCGGCAGCAATGTAGCCCTTGGGGAATCTCGCAAAGTGGGCTCGTTATCCAGTCCAGGTCATTATCCTTTTGGATCAAATCAGATTTGCCTGCTTTTGAATCTGTGGGTACCTTCCCATCCCCAGGTGTAACAAACTTGCGCTCATATTCTATACGAAGAAGGTACAAAACAAGGGAATGCATACAAAAGCCTCCAGCTGCACATGGCATATCTCTCATATGTGTATTTGTGGTGAATAATAACACTGATCAAACCTATCCATTCTTAAGGAAATCAGCCCTGAGTGCTCACTAGAAGGACAGATCGTGAAGCTGAGGCTCCAATACTTTGGCCACCTCATGAGAAGAGAAGAATCCTTGGAAAAGAGCTTGATGTTGGGAAAGATGGAGGGCACTAGGAGAAGGGGACGACAGAGGACGAGATGGTTGGACAGTATTCTCGAGGCTACGAACATGAGTTTGACCAAACTGCGGGAGGCAGTGGAAGACAGGAGTGCCTGGCGTGCTATGGTCCATGGGGTCACGAAGAGTCGGACACGACTAAACGACTAAACAACAATAACACTGATGGATTATATCGCTCTCTGCTGTTAGTAAGAACAAATGAATTTCTAGTTAAGTATGTTCCTTACCATTCGCAGAGTATCCACTCACTGCAAAAAAGTTTGTTCTTCCAGAATCTCCATCTGTACTGCATGCCTCCACAGTTCATGGTTTTGAGATCATCTTGCTATGAAATTGTTTCCTTTACCTGCTCTGTATTCCACCATGATTTCTCAGCCAACTGAGAATGCCCTCTTCATTATTCAGCTGCAGAACAGCTTTTGGCACAGCTGTTTGGGTAATAGATGGCTCCCTGTGGCCCACTGGAACATCTGGCAAAGGGCACATAGAGAAGCCATGCAGCATGTTTGCTGCTACAGAGACCCAAGAATGGAACAGAACAGCTTTGCTCCTTGCTGTACTTCTTGGTGGGAGAACGCAAACTCTTGAAACACAACAACTGGTACACGATTTCACTGCAGACACAAGAAGTTGGACTTTCCCCTTGGATTCATAAGCTTCTAGCCCCACGGTGGCAACAGATACGACTTATCTTGACAGTAGTGGGAATGGAACACGGCCTGGGAACTTCAGGAGGTTCCTGTAGTTCCTAGAGCTACTCTATATAGTTTCAATAAGGGCTGAAGACCTTGAGAAGGCAAAGCAAGACAGGAGGAAGAGCTGGGCAGGCAAGTGGGCAAGCCTTTGATCAAGGGAGTGGAGAGGTAGAGAAGTAAGATGGGGCTCAGACTGAACCAGCTGCTCATATCACTGATATGAAAGTCAAGTTGCTCAGACTGAACCAGCTGCTCATATCACTGACCCTTCATAAGACCCTTGGAGAGTTTAAGTATTACTAAGTATCCGCTGTGCTGGTAACTAAGAGGTTAGTCCAATAGCTCCCTCTTCAGACAAGCTGACCAGGAGGCTAGGAGAGTCAAAGACCTTCCTCAGGTCCCCAATTTGGTGCTTTACAGTTTTGCATTTAAGTGTGGGATGCTTGGTGGATTAAAAAAGCAGTCAGAACTTATATGAAGTCCACAACATTTGGGGTTGGGTGAATGGAACCATGTGACATGGGGGGCAGAGGCTCCCCCCACTTCCCCTTATTATGCATGAACTCATATTTGCTGGTTCCCCCTTCTCTGTCATGCACCACCCTTGTAATGTTTGGACGACCCAAAACACAAGATAAAAGATGTCTCACATGGGAAATGTCAATTTCTACTTCACAGCTCCCAAGCAATCCGAGATGAAAACTGATATGGACACTTCCAAACCAGGGAGGCGTAAGGAATCCGATCTTTGCAAATTCCAACATGAACTGATTTGATCGACAGCTTTTGGACTGATGTGCAGAACGAAACTTAATTAACTAGTGGCTTTTGCACTTCTGAAGGTTCCAAATCACCTTTCAATATATAGGCGTGCGTTGAGAGAAAATACATTTAGAAATGCAAATTTTGACACGAAATGTTTTCAAAATGGGGAAAGAGACTGAATTGCCCGTCCCTGTTCACAGATGACTTTCATCATCCAAATGCTACCAGGGTAATACAGTTTTCCAGCTACAAGGAACGAAGCAGCCACCTTATTGTTCTTACAACTTACTAAAAGGTCTTAATTTACCTCCACGGGGAGTTCAGTCTAAGAAGCATGGTGAATATGCACTTGTGTAGTCCTAGAGGGTGCAGTGGTTTAAAGTCAGTGATTTTTGGAGCAGGTGAGCTCCGGTAGTTGGTTAGCACAGCACTTGTTGCCAGGCAACAGGTTCCAGACCATTATGTTCCCCTAATAATGTTCTGTGGTGTTTAATGCCTGCTTTATGGCTGCCTGCATGTTTTCTTGAATTCCCCTTCCGACCTATATTCAGTGTGGAAGTTGTTGTTCTCTGAAACACCTAGGGAAAACAACAAGCTACAAAGTCCAGGATGTTTTTTTCAGGTAGATGGGAAGGTAAAAAGGGAGACGAGGGCACAGGAAGGAAAGGCTGGATGCCATAGCTTATCTCCCTAACGCAACAAGTAAAAGAAGAATGAAAGAAAAGCCTGCTGGATCAGGCCAATGGTCCACCTAGTCTAGCATCCTGTTCTCACAGTGGCCAACCAGATACCTGTGGGAAACTCGTAGGCAGGAGCTGAGCGCAAGAGCTGTCTCCCTTCTGGCAGTTTCCAGCAACCAGCTTTCAGAAGGTTTACTACCTCTGGCTAATAGCCACAGATAGCTTTTCAGATAACTTGTGGAGAGCAGATATATGAGCTCAATCCCAGCCAAGGTTGGTACAAAGAAAAACAACACAGAAAGGTGAATTCTTGGGTTCTAAGTTTGGAGCAAATACTCCACGCCCCAGGTAAATTCAAAATAGCAAAATATGCAACAAAGTAAAGTATGGAAATATAGGCTGTTGAACCTATATTTTTATATGTTACCATTGCTGTTGTTTATTAAATTTCTATACTGCCTTTCATCCAAAAATCACAGAAAGAAAACAATTAAAAGCAGTTTAAATAGTTAAAGTTTTTGTAGCAGCAGCTCTGCCTCTGCTTTGTAGCTGGTGCTGCAGCCAGGAGATGAGGATTGGCTGCAGGTTCAGAGGTCACAACAATAATGCTGCTGTCAGCAGCTGGGGCTGGCTTGCCTGATAGTGAGAGGCTCAGCAGGAGCAAGGGGTTAGGATCAGGGCTGGAGGTAGGGTTAGGGTTAGCGTAAGTGTTGGCAGAAGGGTTAGGGTTAGGATTGGGTTTGGAGGTAGCTTCAGGGTTAGGGTTGGGTTTAGGGTTAGGGTTAGGTGATGGAAAGGCTTCCTGTTATATATACAGTGGAACCTCGGTTTATGAGCACCTCGGTTTACGAATTTTCAGTTTACGAACACCGTGGACCCATCTGGAACGGATTAATTCACTTTCCATTACTTTCATTGGGAAAGTTTGCTTCAGTTTATGAACGCTTCAGTTTATGAACAGACTTCCGGAACCAATTACACCCATGCTTTGGGTTAAGTACGCTTCAGGTTGAGTACTCCGCGGACCCATCTGGAACGGATTAATCCACTTTCCATTACTTTCAATGGGAAAGTTCGCTTCAGTTTATGAACGCTTCAGTTTAAGTACTCCGCGGACCGTCTGGAACAGATTAATCCACTTTCCATTACTTTCAATGGGAAAGTTCACTTCAGTTTATGAACGCTTCAGTTTATGAACAGACTTCTGGAACCAATTGTGTTCATAAACCGAGGTACCACTGTATAGCAGAGGCCATTGATAGTGATGTTACTTGTTGCAACTTAGAATCCAACGCCCTTCATTCACATAATGAAACCCAGTTCCATTCATTCACAAATTGAGATCTAATACCATTCGCTCATATTGGGACCTCCCTGTCCCAAATACTTGATGCAGGCAACAATATTAAAAAACAAAAAGAGGTGTTTAATCTTTTAAATAAGTCAGTAATTTCATGAAAAAGATCTAATCCTCAGCTGGTCCAGAGAATCACCATCAAAGACATCTCTCTACAGTCTACTTCTCTTCAACCGTACAGCACATAGAGCACTATCGAAAGGTCATTCTCTGCTGATGGTAAAAAACCACAAGGAGGCATAATGGAAGCCCTATTTAGATAACAATTACATAAACAATGAATGCATGGAAAAGGAAGTTGTGGCACACCTGCTGTGTCTCTTTTCCCATTCTCCCACCATGCCTTCAGCCGAAGATCTGAATTGAGATTCTGATGCAGCTGAATTTGCATAAGTGCCGTACCTGCAACAAGGAATCCGCCATTTGCAGGGTTCCCAATTACTGTGCAGAGACAACCCAGGCACAGTCAACGTGTCCATGCTGGGGCTATATTCAGCATCCATGATTCTGCCTTCCCCTCCAGGTGCTTCAGGAATATCAATAAGGTGTTTTGTTTTTGTTTTTAAGGTGTGCACGTCTCGAGTCATGCTAGCCTTCTGGGCTATTTAAAAACCAGCATTAGAAGTGGAACTCCTAAAAGACAAGCAGCCCATCAGGATGTTAAAAACATTAAGCACAATTTGGAGAGTCTGCATCAACTGCACAGCATGTTTCTTGCTTTTAACAAAAGCTGATGGATCTAATAAGCAAGAGTTTTCATTTCAAGGGCAATTTAATTTAAACAAACCCAACCTGGCAGTAACCTCTCATTGTTATTGCTAGTATTCTAAGCAATTAGCTAGCTTTAGCGCTAATTGACAAGCTCTTACAGCAAACCACTTCTGAGACCACGGTGTGCTTCTTGGCAACTCCGGCTGGCTTAGGAGGCAGAACTGCAATCCTTGGATGGGTTATTTAAGTTCAGTTGGATGCCAAATGAACTTGCTTTATTATTATTTTTTGGAAAGTTGTTTGCACCCTAGGATTTCCATCCAGAAATTCACGTGGAGATATGCAGATGGGGTGAAACTGAAATAGGGTCGACTGAGACTGGTGTCTTCAGAGAGGCTGCAATTTCCCCTTTTTCTAGGAGCCAACAATTGGCACTCAAAATAACTGCACGTTCCATTGACATGTAAGTGGTTTGGTTTATCTTCCCACTCAGCAGGACCAGATCCCTCCTGTGCTTTAAGCAAACCTTTCTGTTACTGCCTGATCCTTGTGAATAACTGGCTTTCGTTTCCTTTCTCCTGCTACAAAGGATGTGAGGGAGGTGGCATTGTGCCCAGCCACAGATGGGAGCATATCATGCAGATGTTGGTGGATGTTCACCACCCTTCCATGCCAGCCAAAGTGGAGCAAACAGCTGCTGGACTATTTAAGGAGGGAGGGACTTTGTCAGCTGAGCTACTGGGGCAATTTCAAGATGTTAATACTAGCATAGAACACCCCAAATGGCTTGGGACCCAAGTAGCTAAAAAAGCATCTCCCCCAATGTCAACCATCTCTGACCCTGCAATTGGTGGATAAGGCCTTGGTGATGGTGCCGCTCAGTAGGTATTGATCTGTGGCAGGGGCTTTTCAATAACAGTTGCCCATTTGTTGGAATGCCCTCCCTAGTGAAGTGTGCCTGTCTCCTTCATTGCTGACTTCCAGCAGAAATGTAAAAGCTTTCCTTTTCACTCAGGAATTTGATGGAAAGACACAGTTCCTGGCAACCCTGATATCAATGGCTGAGATAATGTTTTTGACTGTTTTAAACATTTTGCTTGGTTGGTTTTATCATTACCATGTCTGCCACCTAGGGTTCATGCAGAAGGAAGGATAGGATATGTATTGCAACAACAACAACCCAAAAAAAGACAGCATGAAAACTTTCTATGAAATAGGAGTCTTTTTATTGGACATTGTGGAGGAAACACTTTGCTTCATCAATCCAAAAGTGGTCTCAAAATGTTTTAAGATCATTCTGAAATATGCATAGCACTGCAAGGTATGCCATTGTTGCGAGTTAAAGTTAGGAATACAACTGTACAATAAGTTTTGGAAATTCTGGCCCTATTTTTGCTTTTTGTTTGGTTATAACAAAAGAGGCGATAATTTAATATGCATCCTTTCTTCTTCATTGTCATCATCATCATCACCATTGAATAAAAAGAACATGCATGCATAAGTATCCAAAGCTTCTCCCTTCCCTTTGCAGTAGAATGATAATGGATATCCCCCTTTAAAAAAAAACAACCTGGAGCATTTGCATCTGAAAATCATTTCCCCCAAATATTTTAAAAAGAGAAAAGAGGGCAGAAGACACTTACTAAGGCACTTAGTAAGATGCATCCCTGAAGCCTCTTTGCTAATCAGGTCTTAAACCAATGCTATTCATGGCCAATTTCATCTCTGTGTAAGAACAAAACACTGCCAAAGTAGTCTGAAGGCTCCACCTTCCAAGGGTGAGATGCTGAATGCAATGCAGCTCTGTATGCTCCTATGGGAATTGAGGGAACACGGTATCACCAGGAGATGCTACTTGCTTGCAGGATGAGTCTGTGTATGAATATTTTAATGGCAAACTGCTATAAGCAATGAAAACAAGCCACCATGCTGAGCAGCGAGCTTTCCCTAAACCTGTCTGACAGCAGTGGTGTTATTACCTCCATGTGTCTATTACGCTTTGGGCAACTTGCTCTTGAATGCTAACAACACGACAGTTGCTGTTAGGCACCTATGGAAGGGCTGTAGCTCAGGGGTAGAAAACATGCTTTGCATGCAGAATGTCCCAGGTCCCATCCCTGACATCTCCAGTTTAAAAGGATCAAGTAGCAGGCAATGTGGGGAACCTGTGCCTGAGACCCAGGAGGATTGCTGCTGTAGCTCAGTGGTAGAGCATCTGCTTTGCACACGGAAGGACCGAGGCTCAATCCCCAACATCTCCAGGTAGGGTAGAGAGAGAACCCCCACCTGAAACATGGGGAGCCACTGCAGTCAGTGTAGACATTACTGAGCTAGATGGAGCAGTAGTCCTATTCAATATAAGGCAGTCTTCTATGTTCCTAGATGGGCAAGTGATCTGTCCTGGTATAAAGTAGTTTCCTTCGAACCTTCTTCTTCCCCTGCCCCACAAAAGATGCAAACAGTTCAGCAGAACAATGAAGCATCTTTCTGTATCTCTGAATCACCACCATCTTTATTAGACTTACTCGTCACTTGTTACCTAATAGGTCTTCAAGCGAGTTAGAGCCCAGCCACATTTACCATTGCTCTGCATTTCTAGGTCCAGGTCCAGGTCCAGGCTTTCCAGGCCCAGGTCTAAGCACTTTTTAAAGCTTTTGCCCCACCACTTTCCCCACGGAAACCCATTCTTTACCGCTGAATTGGAATCAACAGCAATCCATGAAAAACCTGAATTGTCATTTGCTCCAACTCTGCAGTAAAGATCAGGTTTACCTGGGGAAAGAGATGTGGCAAAGAAAAACACCCCACCAAAAATGCTAGGACACAGACTGGGAAATGCAAACCTGTCCTTAGAAAGCATAGGGCAGAAGGTAAATGTGGATAAGCCCTTACATTTTAAAAACATAAGCATGAAATGCCAGTATCTAGTGTAAGCCTAAATCTAGATATTAAACAGTCTTGTGGTATGTGTGTTTTATAACTAAAAGCACCTACAGGAGATTGCAAATTTAACAAGAGAAGGATGAGGAGATGCTTAACCATGTTAGAACATATGGCTTTCCAGTCAAAATCATGCTCCCCCAAGTAGCTTTTCTATCTTCAGGCAAAAAAAAATGCAGATACTTTGGTCTTCATTTAGATCAAGGTGTTCATGTATGTTCTTCATACAAGTTTCATTGAATTTGGATGCTTCTGGGAGATGTGGAGCTTGTCAGAAGCAAAGCACAAGCCCAAATGAGTTCTGTTGAAATGTGTTGTGGTGCTGTGGTAATGCAGACTTTTGGGGGGAGGGGGGTGCTGCAGATAAGTGTCCGCTGAAAGCAAAAGTAATGTCTCTAAGCTTGAAAGGGGCCCAACACAAATCCACCTGGCTCTATTTACCTGCAATATGGCAGGATTTCTTATGTGACAGGGCTGTGATTTCTGCAAATTCCATCCACTTCTGCCAAGAGGCGGGGGGGGGGGTTATAGCTGCAATTTGATTTCCCAGTATTGAATTGAGGAAGGGAGGAGGATACAAAATGGACTTGGATGAATCTCTAGCTGAATCAGGCAACTATGAACCGGATTGAGGAGGGCTGTTTTCTGAAGTAACAAATCGGGCCTAAACCAAATCTTGCAATTGGTACAATCGTTCCACCCAATGTTTAAGGATGCTTTGCACAGGCGTTTATTTATGCTCATGAGTCTTATTTTGAATAACCAGAACTAATGGAAGAAGAAGAAGAAGAAGTAGTGAAGACTCTACACCAGGCACCCCCAAACTGCGGCCCTCCAGATGTTTTGGCCTACAACTCCCATGATCCCTAGCTAACAGGACCAGTAGTCGGGGAAGATGGGAATTGTAGTCCAAAACATCTGGAGGGCCAACGTTTGGGGGTGCCTGCTCTACACCTATTTACAGATATGCTTTGGGGGATGACATCCCTGTATCAGTGTCCAGTCCAGTCCAGTGCAGCAGTTTCCCAGAGCCAGCTCCATGATACCAGCAGCCCGGCTGCTTGCCATTTTCCCCCCTGTGTCCCCTCAAAATATATTAGATGTGTTATTTAGAAAAACATAGAGTATGCAGAAATTCTGAAACTAAAAAAGATGTGGGAGTGAGTGCTCCAAATGACCCTTGTTGCCTTGTAGATGAGAGAACAGGCTCTCCCAGAAGCTGAGCCTCTCAATCCCGAGAGCAGAGGATTCCCTCAAGCGACAGCCTTTGAGCGCTCCATTTTCTCTACAGGATTCTGCAGCCCGCTGTCTAAGTCAAGTCACAACATTCATTTTTTTCTTACGAGCAGCGAGGCAAAAGCTCCAGGCAACATGTATTTCATCTGTCACTGTGTCTTGCAACTTAGCATCCAATGCCGAGGTGGTGATTGTCATCACGACATCTTCCCAAGGATAGGAGGCAAAATTAAAAGGTCTAATCTTCCCTTGACCCTTTTCCCTGTCCTTTCCAGCAGTTCCCTCGAAAGGAGACATCGGCCTTTTTGTGTCTGATTAATTCGGCCCATGTATAGCACCACATGGTTTTTAAATGGCATGGGAGCCACCACGTCAGCAGCACCAGCGCCAGCAGGGAAGCCACCCGTGCCTGAGAGCAAAGCAGAACTCGCAAAGTCTCCTTCCCTTACAGAACTAGCAGTGATGGCTGCGAAAGTGCCTGTGCCTGTCTTTGCCATGCCACTCAGTCTACCAATTTCAGTACCCAAGAAAACAGGGATGGGGGGCGTTTTTCAGCCTGAGGGTCACCCTCCCTTCAAGGCAAGCTTCCAAGGGCGACATGCCAGTGACGAGCAAGGACAGAAGCAAATGTGAGCGGAATGAACAAACATTAATTTTGCCTTTCTACAGTAAGCTTGTTTTTCTAAACACACACACACAGCGCCGGGGGGGGGGGTGCCTCTGGTGTCCATCCAGGCAAGGAGGAAGCATTACCAGAGTTCTTCAAGGCCACATTCCAGCCAAACAAAAGCACCCACAGAGCACAGCCAATGAAAAGTGTGGCCTGGGGAGAAGGGGTGGTGTTTGAGAAGGGGCGTGGCCTGAGAAGAGTCCCAGGGGCCACCTGAGGTTCCAGTCATTGAGTATAAGCCTCCAGTCAGTAGGGGGCAGACTTGAGATTAACAGATAGGGGGAAATACACTTTGTGATTGCCCACTATCACCCAAACCTCTGCCCCTTCCTCTTGCTCGCTCTCCCCTCTCTTCTGCACAAGGCAGTCATGAAACCAACTCTCACCATGTGAGCTTAAAATCTGCAACCATCCTTGTATATATGAAAAAACTGTAAATAACCTCCCTACCCCCACTGCATTCATAGCTGCCAAGTCTCCCGTATTCCCCGGGAAACCCCCGTTTTTCCAGCCGTTTCCCGCTGGCAGCCCAGATTTTTTAAAAAACCGTAAATCCCCCAGATTCTTACCGGCCCAGGGAGGCTCCTTCTGCGCATGTCTGGAGTCTCTGGACATGCGCAAAAGCGATTTCTGGCACAGCGGCCATTTTGGAAATGGACAGAGCATGCGTAGAAGCAACTTCCGGTGTCGCTCTGCCCAGTTCCAAAATGGCCGCAGCGTGACTTCCGGCACTGCGGCCATTTTGGAAATGGGCAGAGCATGCGTAGAAGCAACATCCGGTGTCACTCTGCCCAGTTCCAAAATGGCCGCAGCGCAACTTCCGGTTCCGCGCAGCTGCTGATCCCGGATTTTTCAGTCTGGAAGTTGGCACCTATGGCTGCATTACCAACGGGACCTTTGTGTGTTTTGTTTATCTTTTAAAAGAGTGCTAGTGATGGTGTGAAAGAGACAAAAGAGATGGTGAAGGGACTGAGTGGATTCAGCTTCCAAGCTTAATAGCTGCTATAAACCAGTCAATATTATTATTCTAAAACCCAGGACCCATTGGCTATGCTGACCAGGGCTGATGGTTATTATTATTTATTGAATTTATATACTGCCCTATACCTGGAGGTCTCAGGGTGGTTCACAGAACAAAATCAGAATATAAAACCACATTATATATAATCAAAATGAAAAACAACAACAGCCCAATAACCACCCCCTAAAAAACCACATTTTAAAAGGGCATAGGATGTCAATCAAATCAACCAAAGGCCTGGTTTAAAAGGAATGTTTTCGCCTGGTGTGTAATGAAGACTCCAGGTGAACTTCCCTGGGGAGAGCATTCCACAGATGGGGGCAGAGAAGGCCCATTCTCGTGTTGCCCACCCTCTGGACCTCTCGAGGAGGAAGTACGCGAAGAAGAGCCATCCTTGACAGCCATCTGTCAGGAATGCTTTGATGGTGTTTCCTGCTTGGCAGGGGGTTGGACTGGATGGCCCTTGTGGTCTCTTCCAACTCTATGATTCTATGATTCTAAGAGCCTCAGATGATGATCTCAGGATCTGGGTAGGTTCATATGGAAGAAGGCGGTCCTTGAGGTATTGCGGTCCTGAGCCGTTTAAACTCCTGATGGGAGTTTGAGTTCCACAGTATCTGGAAGGTCACGAGTTCTCCATCCCATCCTGAGCTAGAAGATATGGTAGCCAGACTACTAGGTACCACATGCCCTATCTATTTGGTTAGCCTGGAAGAACCACTTTTTCAGCAAGAGCATAATGGACAGAGATCTAAGACAGCAACCCACACCTACTTGAAAGTAAGCTATAATGAGCTCACCAGCATTTGCTTCTGAGTAGACATGCATAGGATTGCGCTGCCAGTATTGCAGCTGGCTTGCGAAGGAGTCATGGTATGAAGTTGGGTTCCAAGGGTGCCCTATTTTTCTTCCTTTTAGGAAATCAGTGCTGTTTCACATACTAGTGCAGGCTATGCCTAGATAATTGCCAGATCTTCCATGCTGGGCTTTTGTATTTGGATATAAACACCTCTTTTCCAAAGATGCCATATGTCTTCAGTGCTTTCTCTTTGCAAGGAAACTGACTAGTCTGTCAAAGGCTGCCTAGCCATCTGGAAATTCCAACCACTCAGGGAATGTGGAGTCGCTTGTCCTGTGCTTTTGGTTAAATGCTGCAGGGATATGTCGATAAGGCAGAAAGCTGCCATCCAGTCACACCCTTTGAGAAGATGCATGGCCCTGTTAGGATTCTTGCTCCGTGTTTGCAGTCATGAGATTGTTTTGTTATCACATGACGGTGTATGTTTTCATTCCACAGTGTGGGAAGTGACGGAGACAGGGTGTTTGTGTTACTGTTTCCGTGATGTGGGACTATTTTCCTTTGTTCTTCTTTCTTTGCTGTCTGATGAGAAAGAGGAAGGAGCTATCAGAATGCTCTGAGTGTATTATATGTAAATAAAGTAGATTAGCCAAAATGCTGAGCTACTGAGTTCTGTTACGCAAACTGCGAATACTCTGCAGGATCCCTAAGTGTGCTGATGCCTCTTAGCATCAGTCGCTGTGATGTTCGGGCTGGAGAAAGCTTTTGAAGCTCCCAAATGACTGACCAGGAGGGAGAGACAATGCCAGTCTGGCATGTGTCTCTGCCAGGGTTCTACACGCGAGTAGGACGAGCTTAACAGGCCCTGTAGCTTGGACCCTGTCGAAGAAGCATCACACACAGGCATTTTTAAGATGGAGGGGCAAAATGACAGAAACTAATATGGCAAATGGAGGGCTGGGTGTACAGACATTGGTGTGTGTATGGAAAATGAGCCAAGGAGAGAGCAAGCATGTGTATCTCCTAGATATACAGTGGGAGTCTCATTTGTGCAGGAAAATCTCCATTAAAAAACAAAGAAGTCCTACCCTACTCCCTAAACTGAAGGCATTGGAGGGCTGAGTATTCAAGTAAGCATTTCCCTGTCGTCTGCTGCTGCTACTGCTATGGAATTCTGGACAAATCCCCAAATGTGTACAAACACAGTCTTATGTGCTTTTTGGAAGATGTGGAGCAGCTCAGTTCATATCAGAATTGAAAAAGACTGTATTTTTTTAGCATCCCTACTAAACTGGAGATCAGGGACAAGAAAATGCCCCCGTCTCTGGAATCTGCTTCAAATGTCTTCACGGCAGTTCCTTCACTGCAAGTTGCTTCCAAAAGAGCAACACATTTCAGCTGGCAAGATCCTGAATTGCATCACAGTGTTTCCCTTAGCCCTTTTGCAACAATGAAGAAGAGGCTGTTAAAAGATTAATCCGTTTGAAGATGATGTATAATAAATAACAATAGATGGCCTTAGAGTGAAGGCATGGTTGACTTCACTCTGAGGGCTCACTCTGAATGTCATGTCGAAGCCCCTTGAGTCAATCACATCATTTGCGTTTTCTCCAGGGTCATCAGTCTATGTATAATTCACATTGCTGAAGCTTCTACCCACATCAATAATCTAAAATCATCTGGTGTGACAACAGGCAAACAGATATCATTCTTAGTATTCAAAGTCCCAGTACAGTCATACCTCAGGTTAAGTACGCTTCAGGTTGAGTACTTTCAGTTTAAGTACTCAGTGGACCCGTCTGGAACGGATTAATCCACTTTCCATTACTTTCAATGGGAAAGTTCGCTTCAGGTTAAGTACGGACTTCCAGAACCAATTAAGTACTTAACCTGAGGTACCACTGTACTCATCAACAAGGTCTGCTTCATGTATCAAATGCACATGAAAAAATATAAACCTTTGCCCATTCAGCAGTCTTTGTAAATATGAATTACTCTTCTGACACATTATTATTTTATTTTATTTTATTTACAGCATTTATCATCCATCCTATACAAAAAAAGAACCATATAAACATTCTCATCTAAAGAAGCTTTCCATAAATTATTGCCCGTATTTGGGTGATGTGAAAAACACCTAAAATTATCCGCCCTAGTCAGCCGAGTAATTGGGAGGAACATTTCTCCAGGAGGAGGAGAAATTCTCCAGCAGTTTCTCGGGGGTGGGTCTCACCATTTGCACCTGCAAAAAAATTCTTCTTTTCTCCTAAGGCAGCAGCAACTGTGCTAGCAGCCTGGCCACCCGTCCCAAATGCCCCAAACCTAGCAACATTAAGAACCCCTGCTGGATCAGGCCATAGACCCCCTCTAATCCAGCACCCTGCTCTCATAGTGGCCAACCAGATTCCTGTGAGAAGCCCCGAAGCAGAATCTGAGCGAAACAGTGCCTTTCCCAGCTGTGATTCCCAGGAACTGGTATTTTGCGGCACTGTGGAAGGAAAATGGAGACCACCATTTTAAAATGTGGGGAATAATAGGAGAAAATGCTGCCTAGTGCCCCCCCCCCGTGGATTGAGAAGAATAAAAAAATGGGAAATCATATCAAAAGAATGTCTTCTGGGGAATTTTTACTCAGTTCCAGAACCATCAGTGGACTTCAGAGCTATGCTACTCAGTCCATCCTCACAATTCTTTCATCTCAGGGGCGTAGCAACCGGGGGGGGCATAGGGGGCGGTCCGCCCCACACTCCACTCTGCGGGGGGCAGTGCCCCCTGGCCCCTCCGCACCTCCACCGACAACGGCCACCGCGGAGAGGCCGCCCCATGCTGCTGGCTGCCATCCGCCATTCAATCAGGGCTGGGCTCCAGCAAGGTCTCTGTTCACCCCTATTGTTCGCTGGAGCGAGCCACTCGGCGCGGGGCGAGAGGCGAGCAGGGCGGTGGTGACAGGGCCGGCAGGTGGGTTGTCGGAGGATGTGTGTGCGTGTGGGCTGCGCACAGAGACGGAGCTTGCTGGGGTGGGGAGGTGACAAGCATAGCGCCATAAAAGGACATAGGCTCCCACGTTGCCTTAAAAGGCTCCAATATGGGAGCCTGTGTCCTTTTACCACACTGCACCTGTCACTTCCCCAGCCCAGCAACCTCCACCCGTGCGCGGAGCTTGCTGGGCTGGGGAGATCGGGACTCCGTCTGGGATGCCGCGCATGTGCAGTCCGCATGGGGCGCCACGAAGGTGCCACCCTCGGTACCAGCTGGGGTAGGAAAGCCACTGTTTCATCTTGTCCAAGGCTTGGCTCCAAAATCTCAAAAGGCAAAATGGGAACAAATATAAGAAATTACCTTTTGATCCATGTTCAGATAACATCTCTCATCAAATGGCTGCTGTTGATTAAAACTACTATTTTCCTCTCAGTGTCTTTCCACTCTTGCTTTGCTCGAACTTCTGCCATTCTTTCCCCCTTTCAGAATCTTTTCCTTCTCGCTGTATTCAAATGTCTCCCTCTTCCGTTCCTCAGCTGCCTCCTGTGAGAGAGATAAAGAATGCAGTGCCCTCAGATATTCCACAATACCTTCACAGATTGTATTTCACTCGTAGTGCCGTGTGTTGTCTTCAACATGGAGTTTCAAAATCCATCTAGTAATTTAGAAGCGATATTTGTTATCAACTAGAATTCACCTTCTCTAGCCAAAAAGGTAACTGACAACTTGCTCTTCAGATTCTATTCATCTTGAAGATACAGTAACACATTATTATGGCATGTGAAGCAGGGCTGCAGAACAGGAAGAATAAAGCATGGAAATGGGGGTGGCCTGTGAACAATAGCTGAAAAAAGGAGGGAGGCGGAAGGAAGGAAAATGGGGTGAAGGTGATAACAGGGTGTGTGTGCAATGGGGGTTGCAGAATAGGGAAGAGAAGAGGGCATGGAAATGTTGAAATGGAGAAGTTCTAGGCATTAATGTAAAGGAAATGACAGGGGGTTGGTGAGCCAAGCAAGCAGGGATGAAGCCCCTTGTAGTTTAATATTTGTGTAATTGGCATGTATACTTGTAAACCACTTAGGCTATTCTGGAATTAAGTAATATATAAATTTATTATCACTGTTGTTACTATGGTTATTATTTTTATCAAATAAAAGCCAGTTTCAAAAGCCAGTAAGAATAAGGAGGAAGCCAAAAGGAAGGAAGGAACTCTGATGGGATGAAAGCATAGGGCAGCTTCATTTGGTGCCAGGGGTTTCATAAAATGAGCTTGGGGCTACATGTGGCCCCCTGGACCACTGGTTGTCCACTTGTGGCATAAACTGAGGCAGAATTTTGAGCCTGCTTCCCAGAAGCATTTCCCCATATTAGGCAAAGAGGAAGCTGCCTTTGTTCTGTTTTGTTTTGCCCTTAACAAATAGCACATGAGTTCATTTTCAAAGCCCTTTCAATCACCGGAGCAGTCCCCATAACAATATTTCTGCTTTATTGAACACCCTGCATGAGATGAAACTACACCAAGATGCTTCCCCACCCCTCTCCTTTTTCCTGTAGCAATTTCCCAGTAACTTGTTTATTTCATTCCATCTGCTGATTATTTGGATAATGCTCTTGGCTTCCAAGATCCCGGGCAGGCCACAACATATCATTATAGTTCTCCATTATGAGCCTTGAAACCTAAAGCTCTTAGCTGTCAGTTGAAATATGTTTTAGAGTCGATTTAACTGGCAGCATTACATTTTTAACAGGTCACATCGTATTGATCAACATCTTAGTTAATGAGCTGTGACTTTGCTGGGTCCACATGAAGCGAGACTCTAAATTCAGAAAACGAAAAGCCGAGAGAGGAGAAGAGCTCAGAAGTCCATTAATGCCAACTGTTTCGCAATGTAATTAAATTTAACATAGAAAATGGGAATAGGAAGCTAGTTGCATCATAACTGTTGACAAAGTTGACATGACCCCCCCCCCTTAAGTGCATAAACACTGCCATGAGACAGATGCTGGTTCCCTGTGGTATGTCCCCTCATGGCTGCATTACGCATAAGACTGGGGATATTGGAACCACATTGGGAGAGGATTGGGAGAATCTCTCCCATCCAATTGCCCTTGTCAGTTAATAAACACAGGATGATAGGAAGCTGCCAAGCCTTTGGTCTACCTAGCTTAATATTGTCTCCAAGGTTTCCCAAAATTGGGTCTCCAGCCGTTTTGGACTACAACTCCCATCATCTCTAGCTACCAGGACCAGTGGTCAGGGATGATGGGAGCTGTAGTCCAACAACAGCTGGAGACCCAAGTTTGGGAAAGCTGCACTGATTATCAAAGGCTCTCCAGGGTTTCAGGCAGGAGATGCTAGGGACTGAACCTGGAACTTTTTGTAAGCAAAGCAGATGCCACTGAGCTATGGTCCTTCCCCCAAACCAGATAGTTCATTGGACAATACAGAAGCTGCATTATCTAGCTCAGTGTTTCCCAACCTCGTGCCTCCAGCTGTTTTCGGACTACAATTCCCATCATTCCTGACCACTGGTCTTGCTAGCTAGGGATGATGGGAGTTGCAGTCCCAAAACATCTGGAGGCACAAGGTTGGGAAACACTGATCTAGCTGAAGGGAGCAGCTTGTTCAGTATTTTCTACACAGAGCATATCCAGAAGTTGTTGGACTCAACTGCCATCTTCCCCAGTCAGCATGGCCAATGATCAGGGATTATTATTTTATTATTTATTAGGGCAACCCAAAACGACAAACAAACAAACAAACAATAAATGATGGGAGCTGTACTCCAACATCTGGAGGGCATCATGTTGCCTACCCCAGTCTACATTAACTGCAGTGGATCTCCAAGGTTCCAGACAGAGGACATTTCCAGCCCTACCTGGAGGTGCTGAAGATTGAACCTGGGATCTTCTGCATGCAAAGCAGATGTTCTACCACAGAGCTATGACCCTTCACAGGTGAAAAGAACATAGTGGTCTTTCTATGCCCAGTATTGTCTATTATGGATGTCAGTGACTCTCGCACAAAGAGTGGCTGGGGAAACCCAGCCGGATGGGTGGGGCATACATAATATATTATTATTATTATTATTATTATTATTATTATTATTATTCACATTAGGGATGGAGGGAATTTCCTTTGGTGCATACTTTTTAAGCAAGCTGACCCCATTCACACCTCCTGGACCAATGTGTGGCTTACAACATAATTTTCCTTTGGATTTTGCTCTTTGCAGAATACTTCGATATTACTCAGAGCCAAAAAGTTACCAGAACATGTACCAAAATGATATTTTAGATAAAATATATTTAGGGATGCATACACCAAGATAAAATGTTTTAATACAATTTTTCATAATTCACAGGTAAATGCAGAACAAGACGGAGCAGGCTTATGAATGGATTCACGTGAAATTTACATGAAGTGGAAATAGACGGATCCATCTGTTAAGCTCAAGAAATTTGATCAACAATTTCACATTTAAGCAAATTAGAGACGAACTGTAATGTCACTCTGTTGCAGGAAAAAACAAAAAGGGTTCTGTGGCACCTTAAAGACTAACATGTCTATTACAGCTTTTGTGGACTAAGGTTCACTTAGCCATGAACTAAGTTGGTGGTCTATAGTTGGTGGTCTATAGTTTTCTCTGAACTTGTAGATTTGTTAGTCTTTGTTTAATTTCACATTTAAGTTCCACGGTAGAGCAATCCAAAAGGGGCAGGAGGAACCATAGGCAACAGCTGCATATGCACAACATTTTATTCTAGAATCAATGGAGGCTGCGTGTTTTTTTCTATGTGGTCCACACACAATCTAGATCTATTGCATATTTTTTGCCCCTGAATAACACTTCTTGAGAAACTGCCTTCATTCCGAAAACAAAAGTTCATTGCAGATTGATTCTGCCTTACTGCGCAGTTTGCCCATTTAAAAACTGACGTAGGCAGTTTCAGCAGTGGGATGGGCTTGTGCATCCACTCTTGCCCAATGATGTCGTAGAGCAGTGTGTACAAGATCACAGTCACCACTTCCTTTTCATTCATGCTTTGAGAATCTGAATAGGAAAGCTACATCGATTGCACAGGGAATCTCCAGGTGAAGGAGGAGAAAGTGTGGGACAGCAATAGTTGGAGGAGAACACCACATGGAGGAGGGAGAATTAAAGGAGGCACAACAGCCTCGGCCCAGTATACCTGAAGGAGCGTCTCCACCCCCACCGTTCTCCGAGGGCCTTCTGGCGGTTCCCTCACTGTGAGAAGTGAAGTTACAGGGAAAGAGGCAGAGGGCCTTCTCGGTAGTGGCGCCTGCCCTGTGGAACACCCACCCATCAGATGTCAGGGAAATAAACAACTATCTGGCTTTTAGAAGGCATCTGAAGACAACCCTGTTTAGGGAAGTTTTTTTATGTTTGATGTTTTATTATGTTTATAATATCCTGCTGGAAGCTGCCCAGAGTGGCTCAGAGGCCTGGTCAGATAGACGGGGTATAAGTAATATATTATTATTATTATTATTATTATTATTATTATTATTATTATTATTATTCACAGTCCACATCGAGCTGAGCTATGAACAGGCCCCAACTTGTCAGTACATTGAATTACATTGGGGTCACATTTCAATTATACAAAAGCATCCTTATGTCTTTCAAACAGCATTAAAAGTTGCTTATGCCCCATACTGTAGATGCAACAATGTCAATTTCCTTCCCCCTTTTTCAAAGCGCTTGCTTTAAAATCACAAACTTTGTGAAAATAGTAAGTC
The DNA here is from genome assembly GCF_965207765.1 of Zootoca vivipara. Lineage (NCBI taxonomy): Eukaryota > Metazoa > Chordata > Lepidosauria > Squamata > Lacertidae > Zootoca > Zootoca vivipara. Next base: position 115,951,420 of record NC_142582.1, on the reverse strand, counting down.
TTTAAATAACCTCACCAAGCCTACACCCACCCACCCCCATTAAATCAATCTGGTGCTTTTTCTTTTCTTTTTGCAGCACCCTGTCTGCAAAACATCCCATGGAGCTCATTCCATGGAGCTCATTTATATCGAAACACAGCCATGCTGCCGGCTGACCTGCCCTTGTGAATATTTATTAGCCGTCAGCTCCTTCACTTTCCCCTGTACACATCCCCAAATTGACACGGCCCCTATAAAACGATCTCCTAATTGGCATAGCTGCACATCACTCTCCCCACTTATTAGGCTCTTAGTTTTATCACCACATTCTGCTGTGGTGAGTGATATACAGCCTGTGGAGAATTAGTTTAGCAGCACAAGCAAGGAATGTTTACGCGTCTAAGTGGCTCATTTGGCAGGGCAAGCCAACTGGACCATAAATGGCCTTAAGTGTCATCACTTTATAAGTTGTTGTCATTCGGCTGGTGCTGAGAACACAAGCTGGGGGTGTGCTCACAGGAACAGCCGTCTACACTGCAGCTTCCGATAGTTGCCTCAGTTTGGATACCTCAGTTGGGTGAGGTGCCCCATAATCCCTTTTAGCCATGTTGGCTGTTGGGTGTGTAACAACTGGAGGGCCACATAGGCTCTCCATCCCATTGAATCAGTGACTTCAGAGATGTATTTGTGCATGTGGAAGTTTCAATATATACAGTCGTGCCTTGGTTTTCGAACAGTTTAGTTCTCAAACGTATTGGCTCCCAAACACCGCAAACCCGGAATTGAGTGTACCAGTTTGCAACTGTTTTTTGGAAGCCAAATGTCCAACACGGCTTCCATGGCTTCCGATTGAGTGCAGGAAGCTCCTGCAGCCAATCGGAAGCCGCGCCTTGGTTTTTGAATGTTTTCAGAAGTCGAACGGACTTCGAGAACCAAGGCATGACTGTACAAGGAAATTTCTCACCTGGAAAAGCTTTGCTATTCCTTTTGGTGAAGGGGGCACCTGTACACATCATCCAATGGATGTGTAGCGTGGCCAAATCTGGCAAAGGACAACTTTGGGCCCTTGGCCTGAATTCAGAAGCCTTCCATAAGCAATCAGTTTGGAGCTCTAGCAAGAGCAATCTGTCCCTCATTCAGCCTGCTGGGTAGAGGAGAGAAGAGGGAGACAGAGAGAGGGGGTGGCAAAAGGAATGAGAAGAGAATGGGGTAGGAGAGAGAGAGGAGAGGAGACAGAAAATGGGGAGGAGAGAAGGGGTGGGGACGAGAGGGATGGAGCAAGGGGATGGCAGAAAGAAGGAGGGAAAAAAGGAGGAAACGTTGAATTTCCTAACCTCTATTTAATGAGGAGGGAGGCATCCCTTTCATCATCATCATGATAATATATTACTTTTGCTTTTCATAGCAAAAGGATTGCAAAAGCGAAGAGTGAAGACACCACCCACCCCAAAACCCTAGGCTTCCTCCTAGGCCAAATCAAGAGCAAGATATCTGATGGAGTTACCGCAGGAATGGGGCACTTGTGGCCCTCCAGAGTTGTTGGACTCCAACTCCCATCAGCCCCAGCCAGCCTGGCCAATGGTGAAGGGTTATGGGAGTTGTAGTACAGTAGCAACTGGAAGGCCAGAGGCTCCCATCCCCTGGGATACCTGTGCACCATACATTTAAAGCACGTTCAATGCACATTTAAAACACATGGCTTCCCACAAATAAACCTGGAAACTGTAGTTTACCCCCTTACAATGCTATAGTTTACAGCACCGTTGACAAACAACAGTTCCCAGGATTCTTTGCAGGGAGCCAGGTGCCAATCCGCTGAACACTTACCACTTTTGAGTTGGGTGGGCTTTACTCCCAAGTAAGCATGCATAGGATTTCAGCCTTTGTTTATCCCCCCCCACTTCCTCCGAAATAATACATTGAGCCTCTGAGTCTTCAGCACTTAACTCTGTTTCATTTTGTTCTAGTTAATAAAATGTTACTGGCTTTTGTCTGCAATTATTGACTAGCAAATTAGGAGGATGCCTGTTAGCTCTATCTTAATTAGTAGCTTATTAGAATCTAAATCACACGCAGAGTCTTTGTCAGGTTTAATATATTTGTGCATCTCTATCCAAGTGGCAATCAGTTAAATGCCACCCTATAGACCCAATTTGTTGCTCAAAATAAGGCTTTGTTCTGTGGCCAGGTAGCTGTCTGGGATCAAGGAATGATCACCTGGCTGGAAAAGCTGCTTTCCGCAGCAGGTTTGCTGGATCGTATCTGTGGCCATTAAAAATAAAAAGAGCTCCTTCTAGGACTATCCTGTCCCACCTTCCCATCCCCCTGGCTGGGTGTGTTTGTATGCTAATAGCATTGAGTAGCAGTGATCTAGAATTCAAAGCAGCGTAGCGGGGGGGGGGGCTCAAATGGCCCTTCTCCACTGCTGGTGCTTCAAATAAAGTTCAAGCCCCCTCCCCAGAGAGGCTTTCAAATAAATAAATAAATAAAAGTTGGGCAATCCATGGTGTACGCCCTGCATTTTGGCCTTCAGATTGGCTCCTATGCAATTAAGTGCTGGGCAAGGCAGGAAAGGGGGTGTCAAAGGTGCCCTACGGGCAGGTAGCAACATCAGAGCTTCTAGTTGCTTTTGGGTTATCATCTGACTTCTTCTGACCAATTGACACACAGAGGCTCCCTTGGCTGGTGTCAGCAGCATAGCGTGGCTTGCTGGCACCCGGGGCGAGGCAAGTATTGCAGCCGTCTGGTGGACTGGGCAACTGGGGTGGGGATGCATGCAGAGCCCACATGGAGAGTGAATGGAGCCCACCTCCAACAGGTTGCCTCCATCCACCTGCCCACTAGACCAACCCACCTGTCACCATGCTAACTTTCTCCAAACTTTCTAACTTTCTCCAAACTTGAGTTTATGAGTATATGGAATTATTGTTTGATTTTCAGGGTGTTCGCCCAGCTCCTAAGCTTTTCCCCCACCCCCAACTCCTTCACATACAATTCCTTCCCCCCCACCTCAGTTGGCTAGGGATTGTGTATTCATGCAGCCTCCTTGTCTTCATCTTGAGCTCCTTAGTATCTCAGTCAGCTTTTATCTCACCGCCTGATAAATGGTTGATAGATGGTTCTTTCTGCTCAAAACACACACAAAAAAATCCTTTTATTCAAATGTTATGTACTCTCTCGGTGATAATGTATCTGAAGAATACAGCCATTATTTAATATTATCGTGTATATTCCCTTTCATTAGAGTGTAGTACCTCGCTGTGGTGCCGGAACTGATAAGCTCACTAACCTTCAGGCTGCGAACGCAACCGCGCCGTGCGAGATTTCATAAAAGCCCGCCTGAATTGGTAGGCTGAAAGCGCCTACCTCCTCCCACTGCAATCTCACGGGGATAGTGATAAATGCCTTGCCATAGCAAGCTGTCCCTCAGTTGGGAAATGTCTGACTTCTGTACATAGCACCAGGCAAGTTTGCAAGCCCTCGATCCACAGCCTAAGCTGTTTAAAGATCTTTAATCTCACTGTAATTAATGGTTGCTTTCAAACATCATGTTTACTTCATGACAAGGTAAGTGCTATAACTGTCCTGGGGTATTCCATTCGAGTAGCACCAGATATTGATTCCATTTGGGCTCTCTTAGAAGACATTTCTGCTCACTTTTCTGCTAAAGACTAATAATAATAATAATAATAATAATAATAATAATAATAATAATAATATACCACCCTGTACCCGCAGGTCTCAGGGCAGTTCAGAAGATAAAATCACAATATAAAAACATAAAATACAGAATAAAAATAAAAACAAGAACAGGCCAATAGACTCCCCCTTCCCAACACATTTTAAAATGCCATTGAATGTCAATCAGCCAAAGACTTGGTTAGAATGGATTCCAAAGACACAGGCCCTGAATGCTGTCATTTCCTAGCACAGAAAGTATTGATCCGATGTGTAGAGATCTTTCCCGTTCTGCTTGGTTCGGGAATGTTCTGAAAAGTTTCTTTCTGTGTGAAAGAAGCAGGCAGAAGTTTTCTGATGTTTGGGTTATTCCTTCTGGGAAGCTGAGTACAGCTGGTTTAAACTGGTTCTGTTGTCCTTTCTGTCAAGGTCATGCTGACTATAGTAGTCAGGCCAGGAGGAGCCTGGCTCTCACTCACTTTCTCTTTCTATCCCTTTGTTCTGGTGTTCTGTTCTGTACAGTGCTAAGGTTTAGTCTTATTCAATGCTTTTCTTCATAATGTTTAGGGATACTCTTATTCCATCTGAGATTCAGGAAACACCATGACAGGAAATTAAGCCATCATTTGGGGTAGCAACAGAACTGACAATTCACTGTGCTAGAGAAGAAACTAAACATTTTTTTAAAAAATAGTTTCTTCTCCTGTTAGATTCACAAAATGTTAAGGGGTATGCGTCCCCCTGCATCCCCCCAGAAAAAAAGCACTGGTCTTATTAAAAGTTATTGTTAAGTTCAAGTTAAGTCTGCTGCAACTGGATTTCTTATGGACTGTGCCAATCCTGAATGTATTGGATTTGTGGCCATTATGCTTATTTGCCTTCAGTAGCAGTAAAGCTTTGCTGGATGAAGTACAATTGCCTCTGGTCTATTTTGGCGGGACTCTGCAACGTGTTTAAGTTTTTCTCCACACACGACAGTCCTATAAGGGAGGCGTTCATGGTGAGTTCTGGCACCTCTTTTTCTAGAAAAATAGTACTGGTCACACTGATGTTCTTACTAGTTCTGCTCCTGTGCCTGATGCAGGGAAATTTAGCAAAGGAAGCTTTGCTTGACTTGAGGAAGAAATGATAATAAAGTCAATTAGTGCTTCAGGGAGAAAAGCTCGAGCCTTGTCTTCTTGTTGACATTGAATTTCCTTTGTGTGGACAGGCGGAGTCCCCCAAACCCACAGGTGACCCTCCGAGCGGAATAAATACACGAGACAACGTGCTATGTGATTCAAATTGGCCACAACTTTATAAGATTCAGGTGTAGGGAGACCTCAGCTCAGGCATGGGGCGTTATCCTTCCCAGTCCCCAGCTGGGGTTCTAGGAGGCTTCGGGGTTATCCACATGTATGGGGGTCGGGGCTGGCTCTGGAGAACATATGTTCAAGCAGAGAGAGCCCGCCCCCTGTTCGCCGCCGCTGGAAGGGGGAAGTGATGACGCCTATTGGCATGGTCAAGGCTTTCCCCAATACCCCGATCTTGTCGCCACAAGGGGGTGAGGTCTCCGCCTCACGCCCCTCCCTCTAGGAAAATCGCCAAAGAATTCCGCCCAAGGCCTGACACCGCCAAAGTTGTGACGTATTGCTACAGGAAAGGCGAAACCTGCCAATGCAGGGAAATTCCTTTCCGACCCTTCAACAGCGGCCTTGAGAACCTGTAGAGAAAAGGTTAACCTGCAAAAGAACATGAATGAAGGGTGTGGAGGGTGGGAGAAGCTCTGGAACCAACTGGTGCTTGGAGGTAAGATTCAAATTCTATTGTCCGAGCTGGTTTGTCCCTCCCCTTACCTGGCCATCCCCTGGCAACACCTCCCCAGGCAGGATTGGATGCCAGGCTTGGGTAGGTGAAGACCTCTGGCATCCTACCTGGGAAGGCGGTGCCAGACCTGAACTTTCAGGGAGCCACCTTCTGGGATTAGGGGGCTGCGCGCGTCCACGCAAAAAGCGGCCCCCCCATTGATGTGTGGAGCGGTCATTGTGCAAGGAGGTCTTTGCTTCTTCAGTTGGTTTTAAAAGGTCATTCAGTCACGTGAGACCTCACTTGTAGTCTGAAGTGGCATAGCTGAGACACAGGCTTCCCTCTTGTTATGAACGAGGCCTTGTGGGAAGTCCATTTGGGGGTATGTGTTCACATGGACAAAATGCACCCATCTGATTTCCACAGGCAACAGGGAACCAGCATGTAGATTTCCACTGGTCTGCAAAGTGGGCCAAGGGAGCTGTGGTGGTCCTTATGAGTGACACCGCCAACACAATATAATATTACATAAGCCTTCTGGGCTACAATGTAGCTTCCTTTTGGCAAGCATCATCCCTCAGTTCAGGTTTAATGCTGTTGCAATAACGCAGACTGGTGCATATCGAACCTTATGCTTAGGGATTTTGGGATGGTATCAAGGAAAAGCTGCTGTTCCCACTTATTTCTGCCGCTGCTGTCATATGCATGCAGACAAAATTTTATTTCTCTAACACAAAAACTCATACCCTTGAGCTCAGAAAAACTAAGACAGCATATTCAGTATTCATGAAGAGACTCAGAGTTTCCACTGAGAGGCTGAGGAAAATCTCTCTCTGACTACCTAATTTTGACAAGGCCTGGGTGGTATCACATTGTGGTCCTAAACAATATCTACTTATTTCTTGCATGCTTGGAATCCTTTCTCCAGAGAATTGCTCCTGGCGCCATCATAACCAACTTTTAGGTGCCAGTCAAAAAAAATTCCTGTTCACCAATGAATTTGGCTCTTAATTGGGGTCATAGGATATGATGATACCCATGTTTGTATTGACATTCACCTTTCAATAGGATGGGGTACATAGCTGCCAAGTCTCCTGTATTCCCCGGGAAACCCCCGTTTTTCCAGCTGTTCCCAGCCGAAAAAAGCGGATTTTTTTTGTTTTTCCCCAGTTTATTCTGGCGCGGCGGCCATTTTGGAACTGGGCGGAGCATGCTCAGAAGTGACTTTTGATGCTGCTCTGCCCAGTTCCAAAATGGCTGCAGCGCAACTTCTGGTGCGGCGGCCATTTTTGGAACTGGGCAGAGCAGCATCAAAAGTCGCTTCTGAGCATGCTCCGCCCAGTTCCAAAATGGTGGCAGCGCTACTTCCCTGAGTCTGATCCCTTATTTTTCCGGCAGGAACTTGGCAGGTATGGGGGTAGAATCTTTCCTTTATATATTTATAAAATATATAAATACTTCGCCTTTTAACAGCAAATCAACATGCCCTAAATTTAAAAAGTACAAATATCTAAAATGGCAAGCCCAGAACAAGATAAAATTCCACCTAAAGTTAGTTCTTTTTGGTCTCTGGACTGTGGTTGTGTACACATTATCAGCTTAAAACACAGCTAGGTTGTCCTTTTTCTCAATTTGGATCGAAACTGGTTTGGAGGAATAGACGTAAGAATGTAGCATTTCATAAGAAGTGACAGGTTAAATTTGGGATAGATATGGAGCGTGACCACATCCCACACCCTTGGAGGATGTGCTCCTGGATGCAATGTAAATGAGAATGTGTACACAGCCTGTTTCACTCTTACAATGACATCGGATAAAGTTGATTTATATTTAATTGGATTAGAACATTACTGTGTGTTAAGATTTCAAGTTACAGAGACAATCAATCTACCAAATAGAAACACCAATAGAAAATTTATAAAGATTATTTTTTCATTAAGTTCTGGTTTCATGCAGTTCAAGAGCTAGCCAACAGAGGGCTCCCAACCCTTTTTTCACATGTACCCATTGCACAAATGTAACCAGCTCTCTCATATTTTGTTGTTGTTGTTGTTGTTTTATTATTATTACTTCAGGTGTTGATGACTTTTAACAACTGCAATTAGTCCTACAGGAAAAAGCAAGTAGGCAGATGACCAAAAATAGCTTTAGCATATGTAATGAGAAAAGAATCCAATATCTCAATTCAGAAATAGACTTGAAAGAGAAGTTGCTGAATTACAACTTATTACTAAACTGAAAACTATGGAGAGACCTGGCCTGAATAGAGATACTGGATTCTTGTCTCATTACATATGCTAAAGCTATTTTTGGTCATCTGCATACTATCCCTTGCTTTTTCCTGTAGGACTAATTGCAGTCGTTTACAGTCCTCAACAGGTTTACCATACCCATTGAGTCAATCACCCATCTCCCACTATCCTTCTGAGAAAAACCCCTCCCCACCCTCCCAGTATATATAAGGGTCTGGTGACTTCTGTTTCAGTGTATCTGAAGAAGTGTGCATGCACATGAAATCTTATACCCAGAACTAACTTAGTTGGTCTCTAAGGTGCTACTGGACAATTTTTTTTAAAAAAAGCTCTCTCATAAATTCACAATTATTGAGCCAAACTCACAATCACTTTGTCACTTATTCTCGGCCATTTGCAGTCATGCCCAAGGTCAAACTGAATTAGGCAACCAAGAATGTATCAGAAGCGAAAAAGTATCTGTCAGTGTGGTGTGCATGTTAACTGTGGCCCTGCATGAGCCCCAATGGGAATCCAATCTGAATGCTTCTGATCCTACATAATTTTTAAGGGTATTTGCATATGTGATGACTAGATTTAAAGCAAGAAAGACCACACCCCTTTATTGATACGAGAACAACTTCAGCCCATGCTGACACCAATATTTAGGCTGGGTCTGGAGACTAAGGAGGGAACTGTACACTCAACAAATGGCTTCTGCCTTAAATGGTATCCCTTTGTTGGGTTCATCCTTTGATTCCTCCATAACGCAGAACACTTACCCCATGTCTTGATATCCATAATAGGCAATGTAGTTCCCTCCCTTGACATGATAAATGTTCCCCTCCTTTGCTTTAAATGAAGGATGGGAAACAGGGTTGTTGCGCCACAACTCTCATCAACCCTGAGCATTCTTGGCAGGAGCTGATGAGAGATGGAGACCAACAATACCTATGAAGGCATAAGTTAGAGTCATAGACAGGTACAAGTATCTGTTGGAAATGTAAACTAAAGGAAGGCACCTTCTATCATATGTGGTGGACGTGCAAGGTAATAAAAGCATTCTGGGAAATGATATATTTCGGGGGGATGGGGGAGTTTAAATAACTTCCCCCCCAAAAAAAAAAACCAGAAGCTTTTCTATTAGGAATTTCAGGTGCTGAAAGCTCATACCAAAATAAAAACTTAGTTGGTCTTTAAGGTGCTACTGAAGGAATTTTTTTATTTAACTATGGATAAGATTGAGATTTTGAAAAAAAATGGATTATTCTAAAAGTTGCAGTAGAAAAGGTTTAACAATGGGACCCATGGAGAAGGAGAAGTCCAGAGATTCATGGGAATCTTGTACTCTTGGAAAGTGTTGTGGCATAATTGTAAATTTTAATATGTAAAATCAAATAAATAAATTGGGGGGGGGGAGTAGAATCATTGAATCTTAGAGTTGGAAGGGATCCCAAGGCTGATCTAGTCCAATGCAGGAATCCATAGCTGCCAAGTTTTCCCTTTTCTCGCAAGGAAGCCTATTCAGCATAAAGGAATTTCCCTTAAAAAAAGGGAGAACTTGGCAGCTATGGGAATCTCACCTAAAGCATCCATGGCAGATGACCATCCAACTCATATTAAACAAAAGCTGTCACATTTCTTTTTGTAAAGTCTATTACCAAAATTTAAAGGAGTGTGTGTGTGTGTGTTTGTGTGTGTGTGTAAAACACAAATATTATATATGTCAGTAAAGATGTGTCTCACCAACCAAATTAAAAACAGAGCCGGAAAAAAGAAACAGCCTCCTCAAAATATATATTTTTTCAAAGCAACAGAAACCCTGATTCTAAAAGAATCAGCAAAGTAGAAGTAAAGCTACAGGGATAAAACCATCATTCCAAAGCTATGTTAGCTCCTCAAATGTAGATGCACATGCTAGAAGAATTAGGCACATGCTGCCCAGTGCTGACCCCTCCAGAACATCAGCTACACTGTTTAGAGAAGCAGTGATTGACAGGGGAGGGCAATGCCTACTTGGCTTCCCAATGCCAGGGTTGCTGCTGGTGACTGAATGTGGGAAGTCAGTGCACCCCTACTTCTCCTCCTGGTCCCATACAAGTAAACTGAATGGCCAAAAGGGTATCCTGAGAGTGAAACATCACAGCAGCTATAAATTAATGCAGGAAGCCCAAGGGATAAATTCCACAGAGCTATAACACAGGGCCGGCCCTACCATCAGGTGGAAGAAGGCCATTGCCTCAGGCAGCAGCTGAGTTTGCTAGGAGAGTGGCTGATAAAATACTTCTTTTATTTCTTGACTTTTTTGGCCTGCTCTTCCATGATTAACATGCAGCATGAAACATGCTGAAGAAAAAAAACACTGATACACTGTGACTAGTTCCCCCCACCCCAATTCCCCAACCAACTGTCCAACAATAAGAACCCCACAACCTTGTTCATCTTGTGGATATAGAGAGAGAAGAGGCCTCTTTCCTGTTGATTATGAAATCACGTCATGGGTGTCCTACACACACACACACACACAATCTAGGAAGTGAACTCACCACCACTAGGATTTCCATTTGGTTTGGGGAACTGTGCCTCTCCCTCCAGAAATGCTCCAGAAATGCACGTCATTGCCATCCGAGAGCCTCTGAACCCTACCTGGAGCCTTGTGGTATTGAAGCATGAGCAAAATCAGGGATGGGATCATTAGTTCCTACAATATTTATTACGCCAAGGGTTTCTTTCCCCTCTCCCTCCGCAGCGGCTCCATGCAAGTTAACGATGCACGTACCGTCAATCATTCAGCAGTTCAGTGCAACCCGGGGACTATCACAAACGGAAAGGCCTAATTTAAAATATGCTAGCTAAGGTCTTGCCGCACCTCTGCTGCTCTGGGAGCACACTGGCTTCAAATTAGTTCCCGCAGAAGCCCCTCAATAAAGCGGGTGTCATCATGTTTACTGCTTTGCTTTGCTGGGGCTTTGTGCTTACTGTAACATTTCAAAGCAGACCGTGCGGTTTTAACTGAACTCCTGAACCATGAACACGGAACTGGCAGGAATTCCCCCCCTCACTTCCCCACTTGTCGTGCGCTGGTGAGCTCAAGACCCTGAGGATCGAAAGGGATTTATCTTCTCAGAAAAACCACCAAGATTTTCTCCTTCGGGTTTTCCTGGCTGCAGGAGAACCAAGTCATCGTGAGCTTGGCTGTCACACATTTTTGGAGGCTGCTACCAGCTCTTTTCTCAGACTTCTGAAGTAGGTTTTACAAGACTTGTGTGGAAAGAAATAAACTCTCTTCTCCTTAAGATCCATGGTGACAGCAATAATAAAAAAAAGCTCCAGTATCTGGCTGAGAACTGGATTGGTTTCTCTGATGTCAGCAACCTCTTTCCTTCAATGGAAAGAAAAAAAAAACAGTTACCAGAGTCAGAAGAAGACTCTTATCTTTGAGAATTCTTGGAGAACAGGTGAGGTCCTTGTGGAGAGTGGTGGGCAAATATTGTTCCCATCTTCAAAAAGGGGAAATGGAAGACCCAGGTAACTACTGACCAGTGAGCTTGACATCAGTACCAGGGAAGGTCCTAGAACAGAAAATTCAACAGTAAGTCTGTGATCATTTAGAGAAGGATGCTGTGATTACTAAGACCCATCATGGGTTTCTCAAAAATAAGTCATGCCAAACCAATCTGATTTCTTTTTTGATGGAATTACAAACTTGGTGGATCAGGGAAATGCTGTGGACATAGTATATCTTGATTTCAGTCAGGCTTTTGACAAAGCCCCCCATGATATTCTCACAAGGAAGCTGGTAAAATGTGGGTTGAACAAGGTAACTGTTAGGTGGAATTGTAGCTGGTTGACTGACCAAACCCAAAGAGTACTCATTAATGGTTCCTCGTCATCCTGGAAAAAGTGACAAGTAGGGTGCTGAAGGGTTCTGTCCTGGGCCCGTTGTTGTTCAACGTCTTTATAAATTGTATGAAGGAACTGAGGGGATACTCATCAAATTTGCAGATGACACCAACCTGGGAGGAGTAGCTAATTCCACAGAAGACAGAATCGGAATTCAAAATGACCTTAACAGATTGGAGAACTGGGTGCAAGCTAACAAAATGAATTTCAAAAGATAAGGTTCTGCACTTAGGCTTTGATGGTGTTTCCTGCTTGGCAGGGGGTTGGACTGGATGGCCCTTGTGGTCTCTTCCAACTCTATGATTCTATGATTCTCTATGATTCTAGGAAGAACCAGATGCACAAATATAGGATGGGAGGCACCTGGCTTACTAGCAGTACATGTGAAAAAAATCTAGGGGTCTTGGTGGACCACAAGCTGAACATGAGTCAACAGTGTGATGCAGCTGTGAAAAAAGCTACTGCTGTTTTAAGAAGGATGTTGACAAGCTAAAGCATGTGCAGAGGAGGGCAAGCAAGATGATCAAGGGTCTGGAAACTAAGCCTTTTGAGGAGGGCTCGAAGGAGCTGGGTATGTTTAGCCTGGAAAGGGGAAGACTGAGAGGAGATATGATCTTCAAATATTTTAAGGGTTGTCACATGGAGGAGGGAGCATGCTTGTTTTCTCCTGCTCTGGAGGGTAGGACTCGAACCAATGGCTTCAAGTTGCAAGAAAGGAGATTCCGACTAAACATTCAGAAAAACTTTCCAACAGAGCTGTTCAGCAGTAGAACAGACTCCCACAAAAGGTGGTGGACTCTCCTTCCTTGGAGGTTTTTAAGCAGAGGTTGGATGACCATCTGTCATGGATGCTTTAGGTGAGATTCATGCATTGCAGGGGGTTGAACTAGATGACCCTTGGGGTCCCTTCCAATTCTAAGATTCTATTATTCTACGTGGCATAATTTTCAGCGGTAGATTCACAGCTTAGGAGACTGGTTGCTCCCACATACTGAAACAGGGGAGCAATGACTGTTCCAAACAGTGGGGAAATTTGGGGCCACAGCCAGCTCAACAGCAGAAGCAACTCAAGCCGTCTCATGGAGCCCAAAGTACCAGTGAATCAGTACAAGGCCTGAGAATGTACCCAGAATCCCTTGTAATATCCCAGTAGAAGCCAAGCACTTCTTTCGGATTCTGTGTAATTGTGCATGCTCAGAGAGTATCTCCTGCAGCTTTCCACAGGGTTGCATTTGTCAGATCATGCAACACAACCGCTTTGGGCAGCAAAATCTCTTGAATTGTGTTTGTGATATTGGTTGCTGGGCCCACCAGAGGAACATTGCTGGGTGCATACTACCTGTATTGCAGAAAATTATCAAGGACAGAGTAGTCATTGATGGACAGTAATGATGGGGGATGTATGCGAACTTTTGTATTGGCATGGGTCTTCTGTGTTTTGTTGGTGGGGGGTAAACTAGTTTTATCAGCCAGAGACATGAGACTCCATGAAGCACAGGGCCCCCGAGTGTGTTAATCTAGACCTGGGAGGGTGGAGAGGGGGAGAGGGAGACATTTCTAAGATGCAAATAACATGAGTTTCAAGCCTGCAAACTGTTAATTGCTGGGTAAGCACATGCATCCAGCAGTGCCAGGAAATTGCCTTTCATACTAGGCAGAGCAAGTTCGCACATTACGTTAATCACATGGTAATTGCAAGTAATTGCTTAAATATGTGAAATTGCTTGCATAAGTCACCACACAGTGAATCATCACACATTATTGCTTCCTCAATTCATCCAGCAGATACCTCAATTCACACAACCAGTTAAACAACTCGGAGCCAATTCTCAAGTGGTTTCTGTTCTGGTGTGTTGTTTTGTTTTTCCACCATCTCCGTTGCTGATTGTGCAAGGGTTCCGGCACTATTCCTTCACCAAGAGCAATCAGCAATCCAGCAAAGCAAGGGGAGGTGGGTAGAGCAGCCACAATACTCTCAGTGGCCCTGTGAAATGGGAATCATCTGCACTTATTCATTTGCTGATTAATCTCACCCATTCATCCATTTGATAGCGGCTGCCTGCAGGTGACAGCTGAAGCAGCAGAGAACCATCGCTCAGTGGACAGATATCTAGCCTTGCAAAGGTCCATGACTTTAGGCTGTGGTAGCTCAGTGGTTAGAATCACATTAATAAGTGCCATTACAACTGGTAGTCACAGAAGTAACAGACCCATCCAGGAGAATCACAGAGCTTGCAAGTTCAGCTAGCCAGATCAGCACCTTGGAGAGTTCCCATTGAGTACCACGCCTAGGAGTTGGCTCCATTTGCGGACTTATCAAGGCAGTTGTCTTTTTTGCTATAGCCCCCGCCACTTGGAAAGAGCTTGCTGTAAAGAGCAAACTGTGTGTCGTGACACGTGAGTTGGCTGCTGTGTGTAGGTGTGTCGCGCAAACACTCCCTGCACTCATCCTGAGGCTGGAGAGGGGTTAGTTTAACCTCCAGTTTGCTACCAGTAGTAAAACTGAATTACTGTGTCACAAAATGATGCCTGTCTAAAAGGTATGTCACCAACATGAAAAGTCTGGAAAGCTCTGCCTTAAAGTGTCCTTAGTATTCTTAAGCTTCTGCAAAGTGAAGAAGAGAACTGTGCTCCTGTGAGTTCATCATCCAAGTCTGAGGAGGTCTTCTGGCCAGGATGGTGCAAAAGAGGGTCCTGAAGAGTCCCCCTTGTGGATGACAGCCCAAACCTCCTTTTCATCTGAATCTTCCTCCACACTCTGAGAGACCCTGCCATTGGCAATCATGACAATAGAATGAATTGCCTTAACCTTAAATGACCCAGCCATGAGTGCTTAGTCCAGTTGTGAGGAACCTGTGACCCTCCAGAGGTTGTTGGATTCTAACTGCCCTCAGCCCAAATCAGCATAGCCATCGGTCAGGGATGGTTGGAGTTGTTGTCTAGCAACATATGGAGACCCCAGGCTCACAATGCTTGCTCTTCATCTAACCCAGGGGTCCCCAAACTAAGGCCCAGGGGCCAGATGCGGCCCAATCGCCTTCGAAATCCAACCCGTGGATGGTCTGGGAATCAGCATGTTTTTACATGAGTAGAATGTGTCCTTTTATTTAAAATGCATCTCCGGGTTATTTGTGGGGTGTTATAAGCAAAAATCTGCCCTTATTCCCTTATTGGGTTCTCCATCGGTCGGAGAATATAACAGAGGCCAACCAGAGAATTGTGAGAAGCAAAGCCTTTATTTTTGCTGTTGCAACAGGGTCCTTCCCCTCACGCAGGAAAACAAAGGAGCCCCAAACAAGGGTGTCGGATTTGGGTTCAAGGTTTTTCATCAGGGGCATAGGAATTAGTTCAAAAAAAATTCTAACTATAGTCTGGCCCCCCACAAGGTCTGAGGGACAGTGGACTGGCCCCCTGCTGAAAAAGTTTGCTGGCCCCTGATCTAACCCCATTATTTTTAAGCTCCCTTCCGGCTGAGACTTCCTTTTTGTATTGGCTTGCCTAATGAGAATCCCCTGTACTGACTGATTGCATTGCATTCTTAACACACACACACACCCAGGAGCTCAAGGGCACATACATGATCCTCTCCTTCTATCCTTGAAATAACCTTGGATGCTGATTTTCCTAGAGTTAATTAATCTCAATGAAGGTGTGGGGGTGGATGCTTGTATTAGACGTAACCAACAGGCCAGGGACTAAATATGCTTCCACTTATATATTAGAAAAGGCAGGAAAGAAAAAAAAACCTTGTACCTCAGTTATTACGGTTACCATTGTGGTTTTCTTAGTTTGAACTACCTTGGCTTCATCGCATAATGAGAGCAAAGTCAAAATAGTCTGAGGCCATGTGTAGAGTTCCAGCTGAACCAAGGTGTTCAGTAATTCTAGCTGCGGTAACTAGATGTTGAGGTCACCTCCAACAAGCCTTTACTTTTTCAAACTTTTTACTGATACTCCCCCCCCCTCTTCATCACCAAACTTTTTTAAAGAAAATAAAATAAAAGGTGACTTTCATCCTTAGATTTACAGAAACAAAGGGGAGAGGCGCTTGAAAAAGGACAGTGAGTGACAGAAAGACCATCATCATTCTGCTTCTATTGGCCAAAAGGAACTGATGTCAGGAAAGGAAAGTAAGTATTGATGTCAGCAAGAGGAGATGATTAATTTGGACGCCCTTTCCGCTATCTGAGTCACCAAGTTTTCTTCATTGTTTCCCCTCCTGCTATTTTTTTAAGGGTTTTTTTTTAACTGTTTCTGCTGCCACTCAAATTTCTCATGACAAGGCTTCTCTTCCAATAAGAGTCACTGTGAAAAGACTGGCATCAAAGGGGATTTGAGACACTTCAAGTGATACCATCTCCTTGACAGCCTAGGAGACTCATACCTCACATCCTCCATTCTGAATGGCCATGAGATCGGCCACACAAGAGCTTCGTGTGTGCGTCAGGTTGTGAGGGGGTGGAGAAGATATTATTTTCGCCACAGAGAAGGGTAAATTTATCCAACATCCTGTTCTCACAGTGGCCAACCACATGCCTAGGAGAACCCCTAATCAGGTTCACCGGTGAATTGTTTTCACTAGATTGGTGCCATGAGCTGCTGAAGGGGCCGCCATCAGGCCCTCGCAACAAAAGTTGAAGCAGTTTTCACAAACACGGTCAGCAAAGAAAACAAATCCCCTCTGACAGGCACATGAGGTGTTTGTGCCAGACAAATTAGGAAGCACAAAGCCATGTATCTCTTTCCGACTGAAGGCAATTGAGAGGCACAAAATGTACCAAGAGAACGTAAATTGAAAAGGGCTTAAGTGACAGAGGAAGAATCACACAAGCACAAACACACATACTCAGCAAACGTATGGGCTAGGAAGGGTGGTGAGCAAAGTGACCTTTCCACAATGACAGTTAAGACAAGATTATATAGATATATAGAAATGCCTTGGAAGTTTCACAAATGATTTATTCCCTCAAAGCAATAAAGCCTGTTTGCTGCATCCTGTATGGATTAATTCCAGTTTTATAGAGGTTGCCATAATTGTACCTGAACACAATAGCAAGGAATTAGTTCACTTGTCCCCCTCTCTGCCTCTTTTTCTCTCAGGACTGCCTGCAAAACAAAATGACAGGTAGTTTTAGTTGAGCCACATTTGCTAACCTTTCGTTCTCTCCCCCTCTCCTTTATCACGTCAATTTTCCAAGCAGTCATCAAGCTTCTGTCAATGGAAGGATGTTCAAACACACAAAGATGGCATTTTGAGCAGGTTCAGGTTTTTGCTCGCTTGCTGACAGCACCATGAAAGCAAGACATCACATGTTTACGCTGACTTTAAACCAAGCTGTCATGTTTAAAACCAGACTGAATTTGGCCCTCTTGCCAATATGCCTTGCAATGCCTCAAACCCCATGCATTCCTAGTGTCCAATTTTGCTTGCCTGATTCCTTTGAAGTGCCAAACCACTTCCTTAAGCATTTTCTTTCTTTCTCCAGACACAGGAAGCAAACAAGTTATTTCCCAAATCTGAGACTCTGTTGTGTTTGTTAAGATTAAGAGATCACATGAAAAGAAAAGTCGAATCTGGGGATAAAATGTCAGTTTTCAGTTGCCTGCTTGCACAGAGAAAAATGCTAAAGGATTTTCTCCCTCTGCAAAGAGCAACATTCTCCTGCACACCTTTGCCACAACTTCCCCCCCCCCCCAGCTCCACAGAATTATAATTGTCTTCAGATTTTGTTGGGAACTGGGTACGTAATTTAAACAGTTGGTTAAATTTAACCAGTTTTACCAGGCTCTTAGTTAAGGTTGCTAGATCTGTGTGAAGTTTGAGATTCATTGGCAATGAAGGCAATTTAGGAGCTAAGGGTGAAGATGGAAGCTGAAATGCATGCTGGATCAGACTAGTGGCCCATCTAGTCCAGCATCCTGTCCTCACATTGGCCAACAAGATGCCTGTAGGAAACTCACTAGCAGGACCTGAGCACAAGAACACTGTCCCCTCCTGTGGCTTCCAGCAACTGATATGCAGAAGTATTACTGCTTCTGAACATAGAGGCAGAGCATAGCCATCACAGCTAGTGGCCATTGAGAGCCCTCTCCTAAATGAATTCATCTGATCCTCTTTTAAAGCTATCAAGGTTAGTGGCCATTACTTCTTCCTGTGGGCACATAAGTTCCATAGTTTTGCTTTGCACTCCATGGAAAAGTACTTTATTTTATCTGTTCTGAATCATCTTCAATGGATGTCCATGAGTTCTAGTGTTGTGATTTCATAGATTCATTGATCTGTTGAGTTGAAAGGGACCCTGAGGATCTTCTAGACCAACCCCCTGCAATGCAGGAATATGCCGCTGTCCTATACGGGGGTCAAACCTGCAGCCTTAGTGTTATCAGCGCCATGCTCTAATCAACTGACCCATCCAAACTACTAGGCAAAAGAGGGATTAAAAACTGTTCTCTTCCCACTTTCTCCATGCCATGCATAATTTTATAAACTTCTATCAGGTCACATCTTACTCAGCATTTCTCTAAACTGAAATTTCCCAAATGCTTCAGCCTTTCCACCTTTGTTCCATCCCTTCCATCATTTCAGTTGCCCTTTTCTGAACCTTTCTAACTCCAAGATGCCTGTTTTTTGAGGTGAGGTGACCAGTATTCGGAGCGCAGCCACACCATTGATTTGTATAACAGCATTATGATACTAGCAGTTTCATCTTTAATTCCTTTCACCGATGTCAGGGACCATGCTGAGGAGGGCTGCACTGAGGAAGAATGGTGGGAGCCACCCCTTTCCCCTGATCTTGATCCTGAATCCTCCCAGGAGCAGGAGGACAGTGTAGATTTGGAACAGTGGTTTGCAGAGGGGCGTAGTTATATAATAATAATAATAATAATTTATTATTTATACCCCGCCCATCTGGCCGGGTTCCCCCAGCCACTCTGGGCGGCTTCCAAAAAAACAGAAATTCTAAAATACAGAAATCCAGTTAAGAAGGCAGAAGTTGGGAAATACTGGATGGGGAGCAGCTAGGAGAAGAAACACGGAAAGAGACAGGGTTAACAGATTCAAAGTCTCTGGACAGCATTCACACACACCCCATCTCCAAAGTCACGGAGAGCTCAGGAAGTGTTAGAACAGAAAGCGCAGAGGCTACAAACTCAGATTACAAAACGTAGAAGTGACATAGATTAATAGGGGCAGGGGGGTGACCCTTAATTGGGAGCGCTGCCATTTCTATGAGGCGTGTTCTTTGTTCTCTCACTGTGATTATTAAAGTTTCTAACTGGTAAGATGTTCATTTCATTTGATCTTCTTATCTACTGCCACAGTAGATAAGCCGATTACCCGAAGCCTGACAACCATTTTCTACACCAGTGATGGGGAAATGGGCCCCCCAGATGTTGTCCATCTTCTTTCAACCCTGGACATTGTCCATGCAGATCCGGGCTGTTGGAAGTTGGAATCCACCAACATCTGGAAGGCCACAAGTTCTCCAGCTTTGGTCTACCCTGATGGGCAGTGGCTTTCTAGGATTTCAGCCAGCAGTTCAACCTGGGACTTCATGCAGGGCAGATGCTCTACCGTGGAGCTATAACCTTTCTCCATATCTGAACCCTAAGTCATTTGGGGGCTTTATAAGTAGCTCAAAACATTGGAATGTACTTGGGTGGCACTCTTTGACCTCTCTAAACAAGGCACCTGACCTTGTTTCTCTGAGTGAGATCTTCCTGAATGCCTGATCCAGAGCCTGGGTCTTATAACGCCAAGGGATGCAGGGGATTGAGATCTTGAAGCACCTCATTTTTCATTCCTCGCTTTGGAGAGTTAGCATCCGACATATTGTGTGCTTAGCAATTCTACCTGCTGCCAAGCAAAGCTTAGTGTGGTGGGAAGTGGGACCTTGAGCGAGAGGACAGACGCCTAAGCCAGCAAAAGCTCAGCTGCCGAGGGATCTGCTCGTAACGTGTCAGCAGCTGCATGTGAGATGCTTCCAAAAACTCTCGGAAAACATTCGTTTCCCCCAACAGGAAGGCTTTTCTAAGCACCTGCTCCCAGATGAAGCGTGCTGCCTTATGCCAAAATTCCATGGATCAGCTTTATTTGCATATGCAGCGCATATGCAGGCACTTGTAACTCTTGCAAATAATAAACAGCTCAGTATGAAGGCTTCATGCAAAAAAGTGACTTCTATAAATACATTCAAAATTGTCTTCTAAAAATACCTGGATGCACTTGATCAAACCGGGGCTTCTCTCTTGTTCAGCAGTTTTATTTTTAACCTTTCTGGCCGGTGGGGCAAGAAAATTAGTGCTGTGCCGAAAATTCTTCCTACTTAAAAAACAACAACAACAACCCATCAATTAATATGAAAAGCAATTGCATTAAAAATGATCAAAGAGGAAAATTTGTGTGAGAGAGAGCAAAAGAGAGAGAATTTCCCATTGGTGAAGTATAGGATTTTTATTGCACTTATCTTATGCTTAAGAGAGCCAAGAGGTCTTTGTGAGATGTCTTTCATTCATTCTGCAAATTTCTTCTGTGCTGGTCCATAGGCCGCAGATCTTCTGGCAACCTGCACTTCCTGAAAAACCCATCACATTATTTGTTGAGTTCTCTTAGGGGTGTGGGAAGTAGGGATGACTGAATCTTTCAATTCTAGTTTCTCTGCTCTTCTCCCTCTTCTAATCTTAAATTCAGATGGCTATGTTACCACACCAGTTTGGTGGGGTTTTTTTATTTAAAAAAAGTACTCATGTAAATCAATCAGCTTTTTAGTGTGAATTTATCTGGATATGGACTTTTTTGCAGTCTGATGCATTTTTTACTTGTTGTTGTTACTAATACATGCATTGTTTATCCCCACTTTACCCAGGTCTATGCATTTTGGGCCATCTTACTTGGCTGCAGAACTTGGCATTGCAAAATTTTGAAAAGTGTAAATTTTGAAAGATGGCTGTTTTTAGTTCACATAATGGCTTGTATCCATCTGTGGGGTGGTCTCCTTCTTTTGAGGTCTTTAAGCAGAGGCTTGACAGCCATCTGTCAGGAATGCTTTGATGGTGTTTCCTGCTTGGCAGGGGGTTGGACTGGATGGCCCTTGTGGTCTCTTCCAACTCTATGATTCTATGATTCTATCTAAGTTCCTGCTTAGTGTCGAGTCACTGGTATTGATGGACATGACTAACTTAGATCCTCTAATTTCAATGGGTCTAGTCTGAGTGTCAAGACCAGAGTGTTCCTCTTCCCGGGGAATTCTGGGAATTGTACCTCTGTGGGGGGAAGATGGGTCTCCTAACAGCACTCGGCAGCCTTAGCAAACTGCAGCTCCCACAGTTCTTTGGGGGAAAGCCACAGCTGTTTAACGTAGCATGATACTGCTTTAAATGTACAGTGGTACTTCTGGTTAAGAACTTAATTCGTTCCGGAGGTCCGTTCTTAACCTAAAACTGTTCTTAACCTGAAGCACCACTTTAGCTAATGGGGCCTCCTGCTGCCGCCGTGCCACCAGAGCACGATTTCTGTTCTCATCCTGAAGCAAAGTTCTTAACCCGAGGTACTATTTCTGGGTTAGCAGAGTCTGTAACCTAAAGTGTTTGTAACCTGAAGTGTTTGTAACCCGAGGTACCACTGTACAGTGCAAATAGGGTCGTATAGTATCTTGAAGACTTGTTTGAAGCCAGACCATTATGTCACAATTCTCTTGAAGGTATCTCGTTTCCCAAGATCTCTCTGACTGCAGGAGCTTGTGAGGGGGCATAGCTGCCAAGTTTTCCCTTTTCTCGTGAGGAAGCCTATTCAGCATAAGGGAAAATCCCTTTAAAAAAGGGATAACTTGGCAGCTATGGTGAGGGGGAGACATTTTTTCCTGTTTTCCAATAACTGTGGTGGAGATGGGATAAACAGACCTTTCAGGAAATGAGTGGTTCAAGGAAGAAAAACTAATTACTTGTGAATTATAGGGGGGGTGGGAAAGTATCACCTTTGCATCTGAAGCACAGATACATTGAAAAGACTCTCCAATACAAAGTGAATTTGGTTAAAAGCATCCATTTCCATTACTTTAGACTCACTCTGGTTGGTAATCAGATAAAGCACACTACTCAGGCAGATGCTTAGGAATGGTTATAGAGTACTTTGAAATAGAGAGAGTCTCAAGATCAAGCTGTCATTGTAGGTTTAGCCTATCACTGAGACTCCAAGGTATGCTGTTGCGCTTTCTTCCCTTAAAGAAAGATATGAAGCTGGATCCAGAATTTCCTCAAGTGGAACTGCACTCATTGGATACTCTTGCTGAAAGAAGAGGGGGTGCAATGCTTGTTTCTCCTTCCTCTGCAAGCTCCCCCTGCCCCTCAGAAGATGCTCCGGAGAGCTGCAAGATCTCCAGAGCAGTGTGGGAGTTTGGGGGGGGGGAAGGTCTGCAGGTGGGGAGAGTGATTGACACAGCTCCCCATGAAAAGGAGTGTTCCTCGGTACGTCTTGGTGCTTTCACAAGTTGAATTCTGGGCTGCATCAATAGGAGTATAGCATCTAGATCAAGGGAAGTAATAGTACCACTGTATTCTGCTCTGGTCAGACCTCACCTGGAGTACTGTGTCCAGTTCTGGGCACCACAGTTCAAGAAGGATACTGACAAGCTGGAACGTGTCCAGAGGAGGGCAACCAAAATGGTCAAAGGCCTGGAAACAATGCCTTATGAGGAATGGCTTAGGGAGCTGGGTATGTTTAGCCTGGAGAAGAGAAGGTTAAGGGGTGATATGATAGCCATGTTCAAATATATAAAAGGATGTCATATAGAGGAGGGAGAAAGGTTGTTTTCTGCTGCTCCAGAGAAGCGGACACAGAGCAATGGATTCAAACTACAAGAAAGAAGATTCCACCTAAACATTAGGAAGAACTTCCTGACAGTAAGAGCTGTTCGGCAGTGGAATTTGCTACCAAGGAGTGTGGTGGAGTCTCCTTCTTTGGAGGTCTTTAAGCAGAGGCTTGACAGGCATATGTCAAGAATGCTTTGATGGTGTTTCCTGCTTGGCAGGGGGTTGGACTGGATGGCCCTTGTAGTCTCTTCCAACTCTATGATTCTATGAATTGTACCCCCATACCTGCTACTTATACCACTGGGGGTGGGAGGAACACGTAAGTGGGTCCCTATATATTTTTACCTATTTAGGGCAAAAAGGGGCCGTTTATAATGGGGAAATGGTGCAGGGGAAAGAGTTAAAGTTCCTCCCCCAGTGTCCTCCTTCCCAAACAAGAAAGCATGGTGTAGTGGTTAGAGTGATGGACTAAGACCAGTGGCATCCGACTTCAAATCCTCATTCAGCCATGAAGCTCTCTGCATGATCTTGGGCCAGTTGTTGCCTGTTAGCTTGATCTACCTCACAGGCATGTTTAGAGGATAAAATGGGAAGGAACCAGATACGCTATTTTGGTCCATGGTCCCCATTCACTATAATGGGAAATCTGAAAATGACCAAATAGGTGAAATTTGCAGACACAGGATCTCCTCCAGGTTGGGTTAACCCAGCTGAACTGCAGATGAATAGGTCCGGGGGCTTTTAGTGGGGGAAGTTAAAGGGTTTCACTTCGCCATAATTCACATTATGGAGTTTCATAATTATGGAGTGTCATGATTTCTGAAGGTCGAGGTGAGGAGTGTGGGGTTATCTCCTGTTCTTTCCATCCTTAAAATAATGAAGAGCTGACTGTATTCTTGCTTGCATTTTTATTATTATTGCAACTTCACATCAATTTTCCAGTGCTTCTTTTGTTAAGTCTTCTTTTGTTAGGTCTTAAAGTCTTAAAGGACCCAGGTGGCGCTGTGGTTAAACCACTGAGCCTAGGGCTTGCTGATCAGAAGGTCAGCGGTTCGAATCCCTGTGACGGGGTGAGCTCCCGTTGCTTGGTCCCAGCTCCTGCCAACCTAGCAGTTCGAAAGCACGTCAAAATGCAAGTAGATAAATAGGAACCGCTACAGCGGGAAGGTAAACGGCGTTTCCGTGTGCTGCTCTGGTTTGCCAGAAGCGGCTTTGTCATGCTGGCCACATGACCTGGAAGCTATACGCCGGCTCCCTCGGCCAATAATGCGAGATGAGCGCGCAACTCCAGAGTCGGTCACGACTGGATCTAATGGTCAGGGGTCCCTTTACCTTTACCTTTAAAGGCATCTAATAAGCCTTACAATGTGAGCTCAGGGATGAGGGTGTTAAATTAGAGCAACATTTGTTTTATGTTTTTAAAAACCACTTAAATCTGCATGTGACCACCCTTAACTCTGTTCTATCCCATTTCTGCATTTATCGGTGCATATAAAAGTAAAGAAATTCACAGTTAAATGTTACTGCAAGGTGTATTTTGAAAAAGCTTTAAATGTTTGATACATTTTAAAGCTGAATATTATGACTCGCCATTTGGTGAACAGCAAATTCAGAGGGTACGTAACTTCTGATATGTATGTAAATATGTATGTAATTACAGGAGGTGGTTCGAATCAGACCAATTTGTACTGGAATTTGAAAATAGTTTTGCTTGTTTCCAGTGTAGTGCTAGGGAACCATCCTATCAGTGCAAAGATTTCTGTTTGAGCAACAGGACTCCCCCCTTCTCTTCCCCTGCACTCTCCCCAAATTTTCTCTGGAGTGCTTGGGGAACTCTGAGAACAGATTTAGGGGGCATGTAAAGGAAGGGGGGGGAATCCCATTGTACAAGTGTAAATCTTTGCACTGACCAGATGCAATCCTGGATTCTTCAGTTATCCCCAAATGTGTCCAGAATTCAACCCTAAAATAACACATTTTTTAAAAAGGAAAAAGGAAAAGAAAGGGGGAATTTATTCTTTGTGTTAATAAACACTAAAGGCCGGCCATGGCTATATGGATTTCTAGCTGTACTGCAGCAAATTCTACTGATGTATGAAATGGAAAAGCCTTGCCTTCTGCACAGAAGGAATCATTCAGATGCTGTTATTCATTCTATCACTGACATAACATATGGAAACTTGCATTCAACTCATAAAAATGCAGTAAGGGGGGGGGGGACATAATATACTCCGAAATAATCCCAGAAAGGAAAGGGCTATCCTTTATGGGAAGGTCCCTTTTGTAAATTCATACTTAACAAACAAGACTCCCCCAAGTGAGACACATTAGCACATAGGAAAGTAAGTTCAGGTGAAGCCTTTATGATTCTGTGTATCAGAGAAAACTTCAGTCTTCCTGCCACACTGTCAAACTGTCTAAAGAGTACATGTAATTCACCAAAGTAACATAGTGCTGAAATCAGGGAGGCAATGGAAATTTAAGCATATTCTGGTTGGGTTCAGGTTAGGATGTGATTACATGTTTCCGCAGAAGAGAAACAAGATGGTCAGGAGCTCTGGAATGAGTCTTTGGGGGAAAGCTATTAGGACAGGCCAGACATCAGTAGCAGAGCATCTGCTTTGAATGCAGAAGGTCCCAGGTTCAGCCCCCAGCTCCCAGAGATAGGACTGGGGAGGGAGAGGAGGCACAAATATAATCTAGTTTCCTGTCCTTCCCACACTCAGCATGTGTTTGTCTGGCCTGGTGTTAGTATACAGAACAACATGCAACACTGATGAACAGCAGCTGCCACGAGATCTGTGAGGGATCATTCACTTAGGTGTTTCCCTCGGTGTCTGTGTTTACAGCCAGTTCATTTTTTAAAAAAGGTCAGCCTGTATTTGGGAAGATTCCACTGGGCTCCCCCTCCCTAGTAATTACACAGAACAGTCAAGAATCCACATGTCACTAGCGTGAGTGGAATTCGAAGAGGGAGGAAATCTCCAAAGGAGGCTCTTGTGAGACTTGCACTGACTTCCATCCAGCCGAAACCAGCAATCTGGGTATCCCAGTGGATATGGATAGGACTCCTCCTCACCATACTAAACAGGGGGCCCTGCCAACTACAGCAGCAGTTGCAGTCACAGGGAATTCAGCAGTAGGAAGAAAGGGATTTCAGTTTTAGATTTCCCTCCCAAAACCAAAATCACTACCCTCTCCCAATGCTGAAATATTCATCTCCAGGCAAAACGTACAGGTTTCCAGTTTTGGCTTGAACCAGAAGTTCGTAACTGTAAGCTATTGGTGAAATTTGCTGGTAAGATGACAAACAGGGGGGTTCAAATATATATATATATATATATATATATATATATATATATATACACATATATTTATATCACACACAGAAACATGATACATATTCACATCTGGTGTTTTGTTTACTTGTATTAAAATCAAGCGGTAGGTCTCTTCAGTGGCAAAAAAAAAAAAAAGATGAGACATTTATATATGTGCATATAGATGATGCAGTCAGACGTGCATGAAATCCCTGAGGAGCAGTCCTCAGAAATAAAAATGAATTTTGGGCATACTGTATCAATTCAACCATTCATATCTCTACTGCAAAAATGCACCTTGGTTAGTTGAAATAAAACAAGAAACCTGTAGCTAGAGCTGCAATAACCTGGCTGACACAATCTGCACAATTTTTTAAAAGCCCAAAAACAAGGTACCCAAGAGTTAGGTTTTGAAAACGTAATATAAAGGAATCTTCACACTGCCTAACATGAGGTCGCTTCTCAAGTTATGGTTAGGGATGGGTGGGGGGATTCAATTCAGTTCACATTTAAAGGTGAATCTATCTAACTTTCCCATTGAGAAGCAATATGAGATGAAAACAGCGATCCTTTGAAATCTGTACTTATCTGAATTTTGCAATGCAGTTCTGCAGCCAAGTAATGTGTACAAAAATGCACATGCTGGGGTTAATTGTGCATTGAATGCATATGTATTTCTGAAAACAACGTACAGACATGCATTATATTAGAGGAAATTGCTTTGCAAAAAAAATGTCTATTAGGGGAAACGATTTATATATTAGGAAAAATTCACACTTACCAAATTCACATAACCAAATTTATCCCCCGTTAGTCCCATTGCTTTCAGTGGGACATGCTGCCAAGAATGGATGCCTGGCAATGAATGGTCATTTCTGAAGCTAATTTCCAGGCACTCATTACACTTTTCTGATGATTTAGCTCTTGAGGAAGAGTGAGAAGAAGGCAGGCGATGACAGCTACTTACCATTCTGCAAAACTCCCAGAAGACCAGTATCCAGTTGTGTGAAGGGCATGGAATTGAGGAGGCCAGGGAGATGGAGAGGTTGATTTGCAAGATTCTGGAAGGGATGAAAAGAGGAGCGCTGAGCTAAACAGAAACCCATCTTGCTGATTGTGACAGAGATGGGAAACAGGTTTTGCAAACTCTAGAGGTTGCATCACAAATTAATCCCATGAAACCACTCTCACTCTTCTCTTTCCGAAACCCAATGTGAGATTCTCCTTCCTCTTTGAACTTGGAAAAGGTTGGGGGGGGGGAGTCACCCTGTTAAACACTTGCTGTAAAACAAAATGCTTCAATGTGTCCTGTTGTGCCATGAACAGTCCCCACTTTCTGGAATATTCTCAGAAAAGCTATATACAGGAGGTATGGGGAACCTCCAGATGTTGAGCTCCAACTCTCATCACCATACATCTTACCTAGAGAATCCAGAAGCAGTAACCAATTCTTCTAGATCAAGGATGGGGAACCTGTGAGCCTCCAGATATTGTTGGACTCCAACTTCCATCACCCCCAGCCTGCATGGCTAATGGTCAAGGATGATGGAAGTTGTTGTCCAGCAACAACAGGAAGGCCAAAGTACTTGAGGAGACTGCAGGTGAGGCATATGGCCTTGAAAAAAAAGAGGTATGGTCTACCATCTTGAAGGTCAAACAGAGGCATTCGGATGACCACATTGGGTCTGAAGCTCTCCATCCTTGCTAACAGCTCATGTTGTTCTATCAACTAGGAAAGTCATTGCTTGACTCAGATAGCATTAATTGTTCAATAAAGTTGTGACCCACCCAGTTTTACCCTTAAATCTCTCTTTATTCACCACTGGGTCCACAATTAATCAAGATTGGCTGAACTCCTGGACACACCACAGAAGACTCTTCTAGCAGTAAAAAAAAAGAAAAAGAAAAAAGGTTAAGGACCCCTGACAGTTAAGTCCAGTCGCAAACAACTCTGGGGTTGCGACGCTCATCTCACTCTATAGGCCGAGGGAGCTGGCGTTTGTCCGCAGACAGTTTTTCCGGGTCATGTAGCCAGCATGACTAAGCCACTTCTGGCGAAACCAGAGCAGCACACGGAAACGCCGTTTACCTTCCCACTGGAGCAGTACCTATTTATCTACTTGCACTTTGACGCACTTTTGAACTGCTAGGTTGGCAGGAGCAGGGAGCGAACAACAGGCGCTCACCCCATCGCGGGGATTTGAACCACCAACATTCCGATCGGCAAGCCCAAGGCTCAGTGGTTTAAACCACAGCGCCACCCACGTCCCTATATCTTCTAGCAGTAATGCAATTTAAAAGTTAACCCACCCATCCCAATCCAGCTTCCCCCACACCACACCCTGAACAGACTTTTGAGATCTTTCTGACAGTTTGGCTGATACATTTTTCATTTAATTGAGTGTTACTTCTTGCAGCCTGGAATGTAGGAAACAGGGCTCACCCTTTCTGCAAAGTGTAGTGATATTGCTGGTTCCATCAGTAATTAAGTTGTCATTCTCTCAAATAATCTGGCTTTGGCCGAAGGAGAGGAAGGGGGAATAAAGGAAATCCAATTATTTGGAATCTTAATTTGACAGAGGTGCTAATTTTCCTTCAATAAAGCCTTAATAGATTATCCTTTGATGTGACATTATGAAATAGAGCTGAGGGATGGGGAATAGAGCAGGGGCGGCTGGGTTCAGCAAATGTTTAAATGAAAATTCTTTTCCTGGATTGCAAAGAGATCCCAGAACACCTTTCAGATTGTCCATTGCTTCATTGGTGGCTGCTGTGCATGACCTAAGAAGTGTCTGAAATATCGCAGAGAATTCTGAAGCACCAGCCACAGCTTGTCTACTGCAGCTACCAATTCCTGCATTTAATCCGAGGGCTGCATTGTTGCAAAAGAAATGATGGCACACCTCCCAGTTGAAAAGCTGCATCCAGACACATTTTTTACTAGATGCATTACAAAAGCAGGGGTGAGGAAGCTGTGGCTCATGAGTGAAAGCCTGCTCACACAAAGTTCAATTTCACTCCATGTAATGAGATATGCAACGGATAGATAAATAGAAAAAGAGGCTTTCAATACAAGTTCTTAAAACAGATATCAAGGATGCAGGTGGCGCTGTCTTCTAAACCACTGAGCCTCTTGGGCTTGCCAATCAGAAGGTCAGCAGTTTGAATCTGTGTGACAGAGTGAGCTCCTGTTGTTCTGCCCTAGCTCCTGCCAACCTAGCAGTCCGAAAGCACGCCAGTGCAAGTAGATAAATAGGTACTGCTGCGGTGGAAAGGTAAACAGTGTTCCGTGCGCTCTGGTTTCCGTCACGGAGTCTCATTGTGCCAGAAGCGGTTTAGTTCTGCTGGCCACATGACCTGGAAAGCTGTCTATGGACAAACGCCGGTTCCCTTGGCCTGAAAGCGAGATGAGCACCACAACCCCATAGTCGCCTTTGACTGGACTTAACCATCCAGGGGTGCTTTACCTTATAACAGAAGCACCATCCCCTTCTCACATAGTAGACAATGCCTCCTGCAAAATGATGCCATCTACAATAAATGTGCATATGTGCATATGCTCACTGGAAGGACAGATCGTGAATCTGAGGCTCCAATACTTTGGCCACCTCATGAGAAGAGAAGACTCCCTGGAAAAGATCCTGATGTTGGAAAGATTGAGGGCACTAGGAGAAGGGGACGACAGAGGACGAGATGGTTAGACAGTGTTCTCGAAGCTACGAACATGAGTTTGACCAAACTGCGGGAGGCAGTGGAAGACAGGAGTGCCTGGCGTGCTCTGGTCCATGGGGTCACCAAGAGTCGGACACGACTAAACGACTAAACAACAACAACATGATGTAAAGACAAACTTTGCATCCTGTTTCAGAGAGCTTACTTTACCTGTGTGCAAATTTAATTGTGAGATAAATTGATTAAGGCTTCAACCCTAACCCCACCACCACCATTACCTGAATTCAGTAGGGCTTAGTTCTTAGTATGCATGGCTAGCATTGTATGTGATTGTCTGACATTCATATGAGTAAGCAATTCATATTTCGAATCAAGCTAAAACAGGGTTGCTATCTCAGTCCATCAGTGGCTGGCAACTTCTACTTGACACTTAATCAAGGGCCATTGGCTGCCCACCATCATTTGAGGTGGACCAAGAAGCCTCCTCCCCATTAAGGCTCAGGACTCCTCACCAAAATGCTGCCATTCAAATGAGCCATCCTACCTAAATCTGTGTGCAATGGCTGTTGGGCCATTCGTTTTGGTTCCTTCCTTCCATTTAGTGCAGTGAACTGCAGCACGCCACACTCCAGTTATGATGTCTGAAAGTCTCCAAAGGTGAATTTTCCCTACATGAAATTAAACTGCCAGGTTTTGGGTTCATTAATCAAGAGCTGACTAAAAGACAGGGAGGGTGGAAGCTCATGTTAGTGCTACATCTGTAACCCAATTACTCTCCTACCCAAGACAGATTTGAAATGGCCTGCATGATTACATTGCTTTTTATAACTAGGCAAGCTTCCCATTTGAAGTGAACGCCTTCCTGCATCCAGATCCACACCAACTCACTTTGGATACCCTGTCTGTAAACTGATCACCAAAGTGAGAGGAACGGCAGAGGAAGGGGGTTGGCTTCAGACAGACAGAAAGGTATTCATCATATTTACACAGCACTGACAGCTGTTGTTACAAATCATTCAGAAAGCCGTTTAGGAGATGTATCGCTCATTACCTAGCAAATGAAAATCAAATCAAATCAAAGGTTTAGAAAAATTTTGGAAGGCAAAGGAGAAATTCTGGAGCTTGGCCTGGCTGCAGATATTAAGGTTCCAAACACATGCTTGGCAAGGCTTGGTTTGCTTTCACTTATGGGCTGTGGAAATGTACCGATACTAATAGCTCAGTTGGTGAGAGCATGGTGCAGATAACGGCAAGCTTTGCAGATTCAATCCCCGTATGGGACCAGTGCCGAAGCAAGCCGATTGCCCTGCGCCCAGGGGTGGGGCCAGCCGCCTGTAGGGGTGGGGCAGGGTGGGGCGAGCTGGGGCAGGATGCTCCGCAGGGCCTCCAAGGAGTCTGCCTGCCTCCTCCCACTCAACAGCCCTACAGCTGAGGTGGAGGCGATGGGCAGACCATTTGGGGCAGCGTGGAATCTGTGGGCACCCAAGCCACCGTGTCACTCCCAGTAGAGACTCGTGGCTCGGGCACGCTGCAGGCCCTGCAGTGAGTGATTCCTGGCATTTTGTCACCCCCCTTTCTGGTGACACACAGGGCGACCCGCCCCCACCACACCCCTTCCTCCGCCCCTGTATGTGACAGCTGCATATTCCTGCATTGCAGGGGGTTGGGCAAGGTGATCCTTAGGGTCCCTTCCAACTCTATGATTCTATGATTCTAATTTTACAGGCAGGACATCCTTAAAGCTGAATGCCCATCCTGAACACAAGAGGGGGGCAAATGAGCTATAAATGATGTATCAGAAAATTGGGCTTTTGAATTTGTACTGTGAAAGTGGAATCTTGCTCTGCCATTGCCAGGCCAAAGGCATCACCCACACCATACATTTAAAGCACTATGATATAGCTTTAAACATGCCATAGCTCCCCCCAAAGAATTCTGGGAGCAGTAGTGTCTTAAGGGTGCTAAGAGTTGTGAGCAGACCCCAATACCACCCCCTCCGCCCCCGCAGAGTTACAATTCCTAGAGTGAAGAAGGATTACTTGTTAAACCATGCTGGGTTCTGAGCCATTTGTATAAAATGAAGCTCGGTGTTTGCCATTCACTCTAATGGGGAATTGAAAAATAGCTATTAACTTAATTTAGCTGAATGTTCCTGCATGTTTTAAAAAATAATCCCCGTAAAAAGGGAAGTGGGACACCAGGAAGTTTTCTGTTTGCGCTAAGCAAAATGAAAAACTGTAAATTTTCACCCACAACCTAAAGTGCATTCTAGCAATTTTGAGCACAATCACTAATCTAGTCTAGCCTGTTAGGATCCAGTGCATTTCTTAATCTGGCATTCACACTGATAAAATGAGCTATGAGTTTTGCATTTGACTTCTTTTGCCTGTGATGTAAATGTAGCGTTTTGAGGTAAAGCCATCAGGAACAGGCAGCCATTGGCAGCATTCTGCAAAATTCTCTCATTAAGCCTCGTGAAGTTAGTGTTCAGTCACTCAGCCTTACCTGTGAAACCAAAAAGGGCCTTCCCTGCTGCAGGCAGAGGATGATTCAGGTAGGCACTCATCCTGCTGGTATCCAAACCAGCACAAATTCCTTGCCCGTCCTGGACCATTCATCTGTTTTGTGTACATAGCTTTGACCTTTATTCACAAGAGTGGGGCTTGTAAACACAGCCTTGGGAAACAGTGTCATTCCAAGCTGCAGCCTGAACATGCTCAGAATTTAAGGAAGAATTTCAGAGAAGAATTTCAATGTCATCTAAGCCTTGCATCATGTTTACTGGGGGTGTGGAAGACAGTTTGATACTCAGAAAGCAAACAGAAATGCATACCCGCATCCTGATACAGAAACTGTGCACATTCTTGCATTCTGATATCCATTGGTTAAGCAGAGGTTTCCCATTTCAATTCATAGTCAGGGGCAGCTTTGGTGATGTATCCCTATTGCATAGGGATAGATACCTAGAGCTACAAACCTTGTAACTCACTCAGAGATGTACACAGGACCTTCTGAGCAACAAAGGAGAGGGCTGACTATAGATGGGTAGTTAGAGGTAGGTAGCCGTGTTGGTCGAAACAAAATTTAAAAAAAATTACTTCCAGCAGCACCTTAGAAACCAACTAAGTTTGTCATTGGTATGAGCTTTCATGTGCATGCACACTTCTTCAGATACACCAGATAATAGATACTTCAGATATAGATGGATGGGTAGATATTGTTACAATGGCCATTGACCATTCTTTTGCTGGCTACTTCTTAATAGTCCAGGGTGGTCACCTGATGATTAAGGAGAAAGTTTCTTGATAGCTGGGGATTCCTCTCAAGTGTTTTGAGTGAGACACTGATCAGAATTGGGCACAGGTCACACGACTCCAGGGAGACAGCAGAAAAAGTTGTTTGCTGGTCGTTTCAAACAGAAAGGCACAGCGAGAAGCTGATAGCTTTGTACGTAACTCTCTGTTAAGAAGCAGCCCCAGAAGTTACAAGGGTGTGCAGTTGACTTTAGGGAGGCTTGTGCTGCCTGAGCCACTTGCACATTTGCAAGTTGTTGTTGTTGTTGTTGTTGTTGTTGTTGTTGGCTCCCAGTACGTTTCCGAGCCCAATTCAAAGTGTTGGTGCTGACCTTTAAAGCCCTAAATGGCCTCGGTCCTGTATACCTGAAGGAGCGTCTCCACCCCCATCGTTCTGCCCGGACACTGAGGTCCAACACCGAGGGCCTTCTGGCGGATCCCTCACTGCAAGAACTAAAGCTACGGGGAACCAGGCAGAGGGCCTTCTTGGTAGGGGCACCCGCCCTGTGGAACACCCTCACATCAGAGGTCAGAGAGATAAACAACTACCTGACATTTAGAAAATACCTAAAGGCAGCCTTGTTTAGGGAAGTTTTTAATCTGTGATATTTGATGTATTTTAATGTTTGTTGGAAGCCGCCCAGAGTGGCAGGGGAAGCCCAGCCAGATGGGTGGGGTATAAATAAATTATTATTATTATTATTATTATTATTATTATTATTATTATTATTATATACCCTGCCTTTACCCCTGACAAGACTCAGGGTGGCTAACAGATAAAAACAAGAACCAATAAAAACATGGGGGGGTCATAAGAAATAAACATTGATCTAATTAAAACTTTATACATATACAGAAACAGCATGGCACCAGCCCTTTCATTAAAAACAGTCAGTTCCCCAAATCCTTTTTTTAAAATATATATATATATATTTATACTTTTCAAGTTTATACATTTCATTAGTTTTACAATCAATTAACATTTCAAAATTTGAATTCCTTCCCCCTTTCTGCCGTTCCTTAAATTTATTCTTATTATCTTCTGCATAACCAAATTCATTTATATTTAATGCTGTATTGTTTTAATATTCAATTGGGAGCCGCCCAGAGTGGCTGGGGAGACTCAGCCAGATGGGCGGGGTATAAATATATTATTATTATTATTATTATTATTATTATTAATTTTGCTCATTTAATTATCTTCTTTAAATACATACTCTTATGAAACTTCAGGTTATTACAACAATCCTGCTAATGTTTGTATCTGTTTGCAATTTATCTGTAAATATTCAATAAACCATTTCCATTCTTTTATAAAAAAAAAGTTTGTTATCTTGATTTCTTATTCTTCCAGTAAGTTTCGCCATTTTTGCATATTCCATAAGTTTATGTATCCATTCTTCCTTTACTGGGACTTCTGCTTCTTTCCACTTGTGGGGCAAGTAGCCTTCTTGCTGCTGTAGTCAGTTCCCCAAATCCTGTGGGAGCAAGGAAGCCTTCACCTGCCAGCAGACGGGCAGCAAGGAGGGGAGCAGTCTAGCTTCTCTGTGGAAGGAGTTGCAAAGTCTGGAGCAGTCACCAAGGAGGCCCCACAGTAACAAATAGTTACTCTAGCAACATTAGTTATTACAAAAATCTTCAGTACTCTCTCTTCACAAGGAAAGTGACTCTGTAAAAACAAGAAAAGTGCTTTGAAACTTCCTACTATGAAGGAAAAGTCGGACCCGAAAATCCTCTCCTTTTCCTTTGTCCATTCTTGAATAGGACAGCTATTTCCTGCTGCTTTTCCCTTAACTTGGATAGTTAGCATTTTGGCAGGAACTCAATTTTTCATGCCTTAGGCTTGCCTTGGGCTAATTTGGTTTTTGGAAGCTTCAAGGTTTCAGCAAACATAAATCTATGGGAAGACAATTCTAATGGGAAGTAACCTGATTTGCTGCAGAAGTAATTCAAGTGGGAGGTTCTGAATACCTTCCTTGCCTTGCTCATTGTTATGCATGTATTTATTAATTTATTAGCACTAATTACTCTAACAATCAAAACGCTAAAATGTTGGTCGCCCCCCCGCACGACTCAGTATTTTCAGGAGGGATTTAAATGCATGTCAGAAAGCTAGGTTTGTGCAATTAAAATGGATTAAAGCCCTCTGTCACCCTGGTGCAATGAAGCTGGAGGAGGAGGAGGAGGAGGAGGAGGAGGAGGAGGAGGAGGAGGAGGAGGAGGAGGAGGAGGAGGAGGAGGAGGAGGAGAAGAAGAAGAAGAAGAAGAAGAAGAAGAAGAAGAAGAAGAAGAAGAAGAAGAAGAAGAAGAAGAAGAAGAAGAAGAAGAAGAGGAAGAAGACAACGACTTTTATTATTAGGAAACCAACAGGGAAATGCACTTAAACGTGTAGTATGAACAAATGAAAGCAAGCAAATTAGGATGAATGCAAGAGGAACGGTCATCATCATACGCCCTCCCCACAAACAAATCAGAACTAATGCTGAATAAAGACTGTAGTGTATATAATCTAACCTCTGCATAGCTTTGTCCAAAGAAATCAGGACAAATGCTCATTAAACAGGACATCTGGAGGTGTCCACAGTTATAAGAGTATCTCAAATTCTCAAGCTCCCTCAACCCCGTTTAAAGCAAATTTGATAGGTGTTTTAAGGGAGGGAGGGAGGGAAAGCTTGGGGAAACACCAATGTCTTCACCCCACACCAAAAAGACAACAAAGAAGGTGTCAAGTGAGCAGGAAGAGGATTTCACAGGTCTAGTATCACCATTGAAAATGGCTTCTCTGCAGAAGCCATGCGCAACACATCACTTCATGAAAGCAGCCAAGGAAGATGTTCTCAAGGTCCAAGCGAGTGTATTTTTATTTTATTTTTTCATAAAATTTATATACTGGTTGATTGTTAAACAATGCTCCCCCCCCCAAAAAAAAACCCTCATAGCAGGTCACCAAAACAAAAACAAAAAAAAACAGGTCACCAAAAAACAATAAAATTATCAGTAAAAACATTATTTAAAACATTGAAAAATAATTAAAATCAACAATAAGCTAAAAACTGATCAAAACACATATTCTACAATCTACAATCTGGACAGGTTTGCCTAACTAGGAAAGTTTTTAGGATGTACTGAAAAGAGCACAGTGAAGGCACCTGTGCAGAGAGTTCCCAAGTGCGGCTGCTGCCACACAAAAATATCTATTTCTGACAAATGGAGAGTATTATGTGACACTTGCAACCTTGGCAGTTCTGCAGATGGAAGCATTCGAGTGGGCAGATACAGGGCAAGGCAATCTTGCAGGTATATCTGGGAAGATGTTAAGTCCGTCCTAAAACTGAGGCTACTCCAGCGTTCTCCTTGCCATATTTCCAATGTTTTCCCATTGTCCTTGCCAATTATTATTCTCTGAAACTACAGTTGATAAGGCTCCAGTCTGCCTGGTAACCAAAGCCCTTTCCACTATTGGATCCGGCTATGGCTCTTCATTAACGAGCATCACAGAAGAAGAGTGTTGTTAGATCAGGCCAATCCAAAGTAAGTGAATGATGATGTGTTTTGTGTAGTAGTTCCTTCTGAAGTCCTCCTGAGCCTACTGTCAATCAGCTTCATCAGGTGATCTCGAGTTCTACTTGCTATAGGAGAGGGAGAAAATATTTCCTCCCTCCACGCCATTCATAATTTTTATATGGTGCAGGGAATGAATCCATGGAGGCACTGGTGGGTTTACGATCGGGTTTACAAGGAACTAAAGAGCAGGCTGGAGGGGTGATGAGTTTGGTTAAGAAAACATTTCAGACCAAGAAGACAGGGGGGAACTGCGGGATAGAACGAGACAGTGAGCTTGCCTCCCAGGCAGGTTTTTGCGAGATCTCATCGTTCTATTTATAACTCCATGTGCCATGTTAGATTATCTCACACTCCAGGAGATGTGCACCATCTATGCCACAAAATGCATTAGAAACACTACGGGTTATCTCCAAAACAAATGTCTCTGGCCTTCAGATTTCTGCAGAGCTCGGAGGTACATTATCTGGCAAGGGACGCGAGATCCTCTGGCAAAGATCAGTTTGCAACCTGTGAGGCCCGTCCAAATTCAGGATGATTACCTTTTTCATCCTGCCACCTTGACAACTTTGAAAACTCCCTGTGCAAGTACTAAAAATACACAAACGAGCTGACCCTTGCTGTTATCACTGTAGGTGGAATCTGCAAAGCCAACTTTTCTATATTTATTGTTCTATATTTAAACGGAAAGAGAAGCTTTTGTCTCAAGGGCAAAGGATGCTCTTTGATCAACATGTTTTAAGCTTTTAGAAGAAACTGTCACGAATAAC
Source organism: Zootoca vivipara (assembly GCF_965207765.1). Classification (NCBI taxonomy): domain Eukaryota; kingdom Metazoa; phylum Chordata; class Lepidosauria; order Squamata; family Lacertidae; genus Zootoca; species Zootoca vivipara. The sequence goes on along the minus strand of NC_142582.1, from coordinate 115,914,419 downwards.
TCGCTAGACAAGTCTAGGATTCCCTAACATTCTTGAACAGCCTGAAGGATCTATTTTGTAAAGTGTTATGTACTCTCAGGTCTCGTTGAGTTCTTGAGAGTGCCTTGGAAAAGGCCATCAACTCCCCTTAAGGCTCCTTCACTAAAAGGATCACAACTTAAGGGAGTAGATAGAGAACACTTTGAAACTCTGCTTGCTTGACCAGAAATATGTCTACTATGTGCTGAATAGTTCTTTTTAAGGAAGTGAAAATGGGTCGCTTTTTTTAAAAAAAATTAAATTAAATGTTGACAATTAAAGGAAGAAACTATATGGGATTCTCAGTTAGGGATGAGAAAGAATTTGGAGTCAGTTCACATTTAAAGACAGGCCTGCCTAATATACAGTTTCTGAAACAATGCAAGAACCAAAACAAATCCATCCTTCAAGATTTGCAGATCTTCAGATTTGGCAATGGAGTTCTTGACCCAGGTAAAGCAAATAATGGGGTATAGGTTTTTATATGTTAGAGGAAATTGCTTTGGGAAAAAAATGTGTGCATCAAGCTAAATTGCATACGAGATGGCATGTATTAGGAGAAATTTACAGTAAAATGCTCATGCATATATATACTAATGTGGAAATGAGGACAACTGTCTTTAAAATTGAAAAAAATGAGAAACTGAGAGAAACTGAAAGTGACAGATTCGCCCGCCCATCATTGTTCTTGGTCATTGAAAGCTGTCTTCTCAAAGATTTAGAATCATGGAATAATAGAATTGAAGAGTTGTAAGGCACGAAGAGTTGAAGGGACGAAGAGTTGATGGGGACGACAGAGGACGAGATGGCTGGACAGTGTTCTTGAAGCTACAAACATGAGTTTGACCAAACTGCGGGAGGCAGTGGAAGACAGGAGTGCCTGGCGTGCTCTGGTCCATGGGGTCACGAAGAGTCAGACACAACTAAACGAATAAACAACAACAACAAGGGACTACAAGGGTCATTTAGTCCAGGGATGTCCAACAGGTCCATCGCAATCTACTGGTAGATCCCTGTGGGGTTTTGGCAGATTGCGGTCGATCTCTGGCTCCCTTTCCATAGCATCGCTAAAACTGACTTCTGCCCCGCCCCCTCACCCCACCCTCCATTGTTGTATGATCTCTGGAAGGGAAGGTGGAGCTTTCTCTGTGCTGCTGTTTTGATCCATAGCGGTCTTTTTGTGAGTGACTTTACCCCTTTGTCCCTTGCCTTTAACCCCCCCAAAAACAGAACTACCCCCAAAATAGCTCAACAACTTTGAGCTGAACCCCCCCCCAAAAAAAACAGGGGTAGATCTCTGCCAGTTTTTAATTCTGAAAGATCGCAGTCTCTTGAGAGTTGGCCACCCCTGATCTAGTCCAACCCCCTGCAATGCAGGAATCTTTCGCCCAATATGGGGCTCGAGCCCACGGCCCTGAGATAGAGAATCTCATGCTATACCGACTGAGCTATCCCATGATAATTAATTAATTGAGTAGATATAATTCTTGGGTTGTTGTTTGTTAACAAAATGCAGCCATAGAGGTTTCTTCCTTATGCACTTGTGTTTTCTCATCAAAAAACCCCCCAGCTGCTTTTCCATATGGGGGGAAATTGCTGCGGCAATTTTTCAGTGGTGAGGTATGGGTTAAACGACACAATGCCAAGCCATCAGGAGGGCTTTGCTTTTATTTTATGTTTCAGTTTTTGGTTTTCATTCTCTTTTATTAAATATTTTATTTTTCCATGTTACTATTTTTCAACAAGAAAAATTAAATCAAAACAAATTCAACCTACATTTTCTTCGACTTCCCTTCCCCCCACCTGCGGTTCCTTATTTTATATCGTAATCTTACTGCATAACCAATTCAAACCTGTTTAAAAAATTTAGCCTTTAAACTCCCTTTAAGTTATTTCTTACTGCTCATGTCTTTGTCAATCCTGTTGACGTTTTTAATTGTTTATAGTTTGTCTTCATATGTTCAACAATTTTTCCCCATTCTGGAAGGGCCTTGCTTTTAACCCTAGTTCCTTGAACAAGCCAAAATCTGGCTCACAGATGTTCGAAGAAACTGTGGTCTGTTTTGTCAAATGTTGGTTTGTTGCTTCCCTGTCCCCCGTTTATACTCAAGTCCTTTGTGGCACTCAAGGGCTGGTGAGGAATAACCGCAATGCTCCTCATGATGACTTGGAGGCTGGCTAGAACTTCAGGACCTGCACACATACATAAGATCTTAGTCTAGTCTAGGATTCCCCAGGATTATGAGTTCACTGACCCATTGATGAGCTTATAAAGCTGCCATTTACCCCAACTCAAATTCTTAGGAATGTAAATGCAATAAAGCCAAGAAACATCAACATATAATCAGCATATAGTAATCATTGGTCACCATTACTAGGAATAAAGGTAAAGGTAAAAGGACCCCTGACCATTAGGTCCAGTTGATGTACCCTCTGTAGATTGGTACCCAACCTACTTTGCTGTTGATTGCTAGAAAGAAGGAAGGAAGGAATGAGCCTGATCTGTTTTTCCAAGGCACATAGCAAAGTACCTCTTGTGCCTATTCTGAAGTCCAGTGCTTGTGTATTCATGCTACCCAGCCTCCTCACTAGACCCATGTTTCACTCACACACTTTCCAATAGTCCCATGTATTAGGTATCTTTGAACTGTGGCAACAGGGCCTCTTGGCAGATTTACCCAGTATATCACAATCACACAAGTCTCTTCCAAGACCAAGTTGAATACACAGAAATGTACACATTCATTACTGCAGTGGGCAATAGCTCAGCAAAACGTGTGCATTTCTTTGGGGAAATTAGCTCTACTAACCTATCAGCATTGGCTGCTATGTTTTGGGGACATTGCCTAGACAAATTTAGGAATGACTCAATCAGCACATGCATGAAATGCAAGAGGGAGCAGGGGAGGAAGTGGAGGAAAGGTGAGTCCCAAAACAGGTCTACACAAACACCAGGATAGGGCAAGGAAGCAGAGTGGAGGCTACAATGTGAAAGTAGAGGACCTTCGGAAGATAGGATAAGACAGAAATGATACCTCTTCTGGGTCCCAATAGACTGTTCCTGAAGAAGTAAAACTGAGGTGCCTCGGAATTCCTGGGCCAGGTGGGGAAAATCAAAAAAATAAGCAACTTGTTGTTGTTCAGTCATTTAGTCGTGTCCGACTCTTCGTGACCCCATGGACCAGAGCTTGCCAGGCACTCCTGTCTTGCACTGCCTCCCTCAGTTTGGTCAGACTCATGTTGGTAGCTTCGAGAACACTGTCCAACCATCTCGTCCTCTGTAGGCCCCTTCTCCTTGTGTCCTCCATCTTTCCCAACATCAGGGTCTTTTCCAGGAAGTCTTCTCTTCTCATGAGGTAGCCAAAGTATTGGAGCCTCAGCTTCACGATCTGTCCTTCCAGTGAGCACTCGGGGCTAATTTCCTTCAGAATGGATAGGTTTGATCTTCTTGCAGTCCATGGGACTCTCAAGAGTCTCCTCCAGCACCATAATTCAAAAGCATCAATTCTTCGGCGATCAGCCTTCTTTATGGTCCAGCTCTCACTTCCGTACATCACTACTGGGAAAACCATAGCTTTAACTATAGGGACCTTTGTCGGCAAGGTGATATCTCTGCTTTTTAAGATGCTGTCTAGGTTTGTCATCGCTTTTCTACCAAGAAAGACAATGATTGAAAAGTGGAGAAACAATGGAATCAGATTACAGGTCTGTTGGAGGAAGCTGGCTGGCTGGGACTTTGAACAGGAGTGTTCTTGTTAGGAGGTGAGGTGATGGTGATGATTTAATTGCCTCCTACATTGCTGTTTTGTTGAAGCCACTACTTCTGTACTTATAAAAGATAAATATGGCAGAGCAGAAGCAAACGCCAGAGTCACAGGAGAACAAAAACCACTCTCAAGCAAATAGCTGCACTGCCAGAGCTGTACTGATGTATTGGGGGAGGGAGTTCCGTAATTTAGGCACCTCGTGTGGCTGCCAATCACATTTCTGACAAGGGGAATGTGTGTGGATCAGGGCATCCACTGGTTATCTCAGCAGAAGGACAGGTCCATAGAGCTTTGTTATCACTGTTCCTTTTGTATATAGATTCAATAATGTGGAAGTGGTAGGTTAACTCTGGCACAGCATATGACCAAGACAAAATACCCATCAAATTATTATCCCAAGATTATTTTAAACTCTTTCATGGCTCTTCCCCTCCTTGTTTTCTTTCTGCATTTTGAATATTTAGAGACATGCATGCATGGAAGTCCCACTGCACTCAATTAAGTTTAGTTCTAACTAGACTTGTATAGGATTGCACTGTTAAATAAGTTCTTTTCGTTCTTCCCATTTTTTCTCCCCTCTTGAGCTCTAGAAGCTTATTTTGTAAAATGTGGTTCTCGCCAGATTGGGTTTTATGAACCTTGGGCTCAGAATAAAGTGCTCTGAACAAGTTGTTGTTCAGAGCACTTTATTCTGAGCCAAGGTTCATAACTTGTTGAGGTTCATAACTTGTTGAAGCAACACGTCAGCTAATAATATACAGTACTGTGCTGGCAATATTTTTATAACACTATACTGTATCAAAATTCATAAACAGAAGACATTGGTAAGTCACTGTCAAGGATCACTGAAATAGAGACAGAATGCCTTTCCACAGTCACAACCCTGTCCAAAATATAGTTGGAGCACAATGGTGCTATAGGCACAACACTACAAACATGAGATGAATAACGTACGGCAGCCTCATTAACCTCAGGGTCAAGCTGTATAGCTGGATGGGTTCATGTTTCCTGCTTAAGGAAACACCCCCCCAAAAAAAATTCAGAAAATTATTTTTGTTTCTGAGAGCCTTTTGTATTTCTTTGCAGCAAGCAAATTCTCATAGGCGCTTTATATATTTTTATAGTCATTTCAGTAGTGTAGCTACCTACCGTTCTACTGTTAAACGTCACCTGTAAAACGCTAAAAGCTATAGTCAGTAAGTATAGATCTGGGAAAGGAAGCTACTGTTGCCCTCTGCCTACTTCCCCAAGCGGTGAGAAGATCTGGGGGACAGTGTCAGTACCTGCTTTGGTTTCCTTTAGAGAACTAGAGACCTAAGGCATCTTTGTAATGTTTTCTTACAAGCACAGCATAAACAGAGGCAAACAGCAGGCATGTCTGGAAGGTAGAAGATCCCCCCAGAGAGACACTTGGACAGCCCTGCAAGGCTCCGCTCCTGCTTTCAGACAACGCAGCTAAAGGCAAGTAAGCAGGGGGGCATAGCAGAGATGTATAAGAATATGCATGCGGTGCAGAAATGGGATAGAGGGGGATTTTTCTCCCTCTTTCATAATACTAGAGTCCAGGGACATTCAATGAAGCTGAATGCTGGAAAGTTCAGGTGGACAATCTAAAGTAACAGTAAAGTAACAGTAACAAAGTAAGTACTTCGGAAAAGAAGGGTAGGTCTGTCAGACAGAGATTAAGATAGAACTCTTAATCTCAGGGTCGTGGGTTCGAGCTCTGCATTGGGCAAAAGGTTCCTGCATTGCTGGGGGTTGGACTAAATGCCCCATGCGGTCCCTTCCAACACTACAGTTCTATGATTCTTCGCACAGTGCATAGTTAAAACTATAGAATTCGCGTCCACAAGAGGTAGTGATGTTCACCAATTTGGGTGGCTTTAAAAGACAAATTCATGGAGGATGGCTCCTAGTCATGTTAGCTACCTTCTACCTCTACTGTCAGAGGTAATACAGTTCTGAAATCTTCTTCTTCTTTGGTGATCACTCGTCACTGAGTAAGAAGAAGAAGAAGAAGAGTTTGGATTTTATATCCCGCTTTATCACTACCCGAAGGAGTCTCAAAGCGGCTAACAATCTCCTTTCCCCTCCTCCCCCACAACAGACACCCTGTGAGGTGGGTGGGGCTGAGAGACTTCAGAGAAGTGTGACTAGCCCAAGGTCACCCAGCAGCTGCATGTGGAGGAGCGGAGATGCGAACCCGGCTTCCCAGATTACGAGTCTACCGCTCTTAACCACTACACCACACTGGCTCTGGAATATTGTCTTCCATAAACACGGTTTTAACAGTGAGTCCGTAATTGACTGTGGAGGCCAGTTCTGGATCCACAGTGGGGACATAGGTTTCCGGGCGTGAGTTGATCATGGTGTGGATTTGCCAAGTGTGCAAATCTTAGCGCATTTCTCCCTTGCGTCCTTAGTTCAAGCATCTTTAAAGCCCATGACACCTTTGGTAAAGGCTGTTCTCCAATGGGAGCACTCGCAGGCCAGTGTTTCCCAGTTGTCAGTGTTTATACGACATTTTTAAAGATTTGCCTTGAGAACATCTTTAAACATTTTTTTGTTGACGACCGTCATATCTGTTTGGCTGCTGCGAGAACAGGATGTTGGACTAGAAGTGCCATTGGCCTGGTCCAGCAGGCTCTTTTCATGCTCTTACGATGAGCAGTCAGATAAATATTTGGTGTGGACGTACATCAGCTCACCCATCCCTACATAATAATAATAATAAGAATAATTTATTATTTATACCCCACCCATCTGGCTGGGTTCCCCCAGCCACTCTGGGCGGCTTCCAACAAAACATTAAAATACAGAAATCCATCAAACATTAAAAGCTTCCCTAAACAGGGCTGCCTTAAGATGCCTTCTAAAGGTCTGGTAATTGTTGTTCTCTTTGACCTCTGGTGGGAGGGTATTCCACAGGGTGGGTGCCACTACTGAGAAGGCCCTCTGCCTGGTTCCCTGTAACTTAGCTGTTATGTTATGTCTAGCCTGTACTTCTGCGCTGCCCAGTTTCCCCTCTTTCTATTCCATAGTTGACGAGGCAGAAAGTCAGTGATGCTCACAACTCCACCCTATCCACATCTACAGTACTCACTAAATTTGTCGTCGTCCCCCCCCCCAAAAAAAAACCACGGGGAGGGGTTATTTCTTCAGATCCTGCTCCAGAAGCCCACCCAAGAGTAAATGAATGGTGTTTGGTGTGAGAATATAAGGCGTTAAGAGTACACAAGGTTATCCCTATTCTCATCTGTCAAATGTTGCAAAGTACATGCAAGGTTCGGAGAATCAGGCTGGTAGCTTGCCATCCTTCTATAGCTGTGTTGTTGAGTTTCTCTCTCTCTCTCTCTCTCTCTCTCTCTCTCTCTCTCTCTCTCTCTCCCCCCCCCCCCCAAATATCCAATGTATAATATATAACTTCTCTTAAATTTCCATGAATTCTCTATGATTGCAGAGTACTTAAACTGCACTGATTTCCCATAATAGTCAGCTTGGCAAATTTAATGCCTGAAGCATTGTAATAACATCATTTTTAAATAGGAACTCCTGAAATATTAATTGGTCCGTTCGTTATTCTTTCAAGCTGCCTCTCTTTCAACTTCTTATCTACTGCAATGTTCTTTCCCTTTCAACTGTCTGTACACCGATATCCTTCAATCATCAAACCACCCACATAATGACTCATAGTTGTGTGAGATTTCTGGGTTTGGGGCTTACTTTTATTCTCAAATGGTAATTCTATTGTTTTTCTTTTTGTCTCAATTTTCTTATTTATTCCTTCTGTTCATTACATTTTACATATGCTGCCATTTCTCCAAGTTGCTCATGTATGTGTTTTGAGCAGGCATCCCCAAACTGCGGCCCTCCAGATGTTTTGGCCTACAACTCCCATGATCCCTAGCTAACAGGACCAGTGGTCAGGGATGATGGGAATTGAATTGTAGTCCAAAACATCTGGAGGGCGGAAGTTTGGGGATGCCTGGTTTTGAGTATCATGTAGGATGGGTTTAAGTCTGGCTGGTGTCCTTCTCTGCCTCATATGAGTGTCTGACTCCTATGAGTGTCTAACTCCAGCCACATTCAAAGGGAATATTCCTATTGAATAGTCCTTTTCAAGAGAAAGAGCTGTATTTTAAGGGGAGGGAGAGAGATGTGGGTCTGTGGCAGAGCATCTGCTTTGCATGCAGAAGATCCCAGGCTCAGTCCCCAGCATCTCCAGGTAAGACTAGGAATGCCTCACCTGAAATCCTGGAGAACCTACGGTACTTCCTATCAGCTTATACAGTATTGAGTTAAATTGCCTGGATTAGTGCAAGGCAGCTTCCTAGGTTTATAGTGTATGTGAGTGGGTGGGCAAGGGAGAACAGAATTTTAAAATGTCCTAGAGTTCTCCCTCTCTCTCTCCCTCCCTCCCTCTCTCTCTCTCTCTATATATATATATATTGTAGTTTTTACTAGTGGAGAGAAGATGGAAGAAATAGAAGCAGCAGCAGAGAAAATTATACAGATTTAGAAAGAAAGGGGGGAAAAGATTGTAGATAGAAAGGTACATTTAATAGTTCCGGACACAAGCAGCTCAGTTCAGTTTTTTACTTTCAGTCAGCAATTATCTAAGACCTTATCTCATTTATATGGTAATACCTTGTCTCATGTCAAGTCACAAAACAGAGCCAGCAAGCTAAGCAGAGCTGGCTTCTCTGACAGCCCCCTTGAAGGTTCTGGCTGGCTGGAAACCCACCATTCGTGGGTGGAGAAGCCTTGATAGGCTGAAGCTCTCCCCAAAGCACCAATTAGACTTTCCAATGAGCCCAGCTTAGTGGTGCTGTGAGGCGCATAATAAGCTACGGAATCTATTACAGCCATGGATTTGACTTAGCTCTTGTAGCTTATTGCAGGCTGAGCCCGAAGTTACTTTGAAAGATTAATCTGTCCAGTTTCAGCACAGTGCTGGGATGTTTGCCCAAGGGATTTCCCTTCCTTAAAAGACTCACCAGCCTTCCTTGGCCGCTGTGCAATGTATATTCGGGCTTCCAAAAAGCTTTGGGCATCAAAGATCTTCAATAAACTTAGCAGTCATAGGATGAGGTCTTCAAACTGATCTATAAGCGGTTAAAGAAAGAGAAACTGAAGATAGCATTAAACAGGCAGCTTTCACAATGCAGGGAATCTTCATTCTGACTGGTGCTGTTCCATTTATCCATAAATGATTTTCTGCCAGCAGTGAACTATAGGATGTCTAGTGAGGTTGAGCTGACAGATGTGTTGGCAGGGCACAGGACTGGCCAGAAGGCCTTTGCAGTGGTGGCACCCCAATTGAAGAATGCCTTTCCTGAAGAGGCTCACCTGATGCCTTCTTTGTAGTAATTTTAGCACCAGGTAAATTGTTATTCTCCTTAACCTTTCAAGTATTTGTGTTTTTAGTGTCCTAGGACACTGTTTACACATCTCATACTTCAGTTGCTGCCATTGAGAAGGCCCTTTCTCCTGTCCCATTGAGCTATGCTTCCATTCTCAGTAGGATCACAGAATTGCAGAGTTGGAAGGGACCCAAGGGACATCTCATCCAACCCCCTGCAATGCAGGAATCTCAGCTAAAGCATCCATGATGGATGGCCAACCAACATCTGCTTAAAAGCCTCCAAGGAAGGAGAGTCCACCACCTCTTGTGGGAGTCTGTTCCACTGCCAAACAGCTCTTACTGTCAGAAAGTTCTTACTGATGTTTATTTGGAATCTCCTTTCTTGTAACTTAGAGCCATTGATTTGAGTCCTACCCTCCAGAGCAGGAGAAAACAAGCTTGCTCCATCTTCCATGTCACAGCTCTTTAGATATTTGAAGATGTCTATCTCCGTCTCCTCTTTTCAAAGCTAAAGAAGCAAGGAATGGCTTTTCCTTTTGTTAGGGGGCAGGCAAGATCATATGGAATAGTTGATCCCAAATTATCCTGGACCAAAATCACTTAGAACTTTAAAGGTAATTGCCAGCACTTTGGATTGCGCCCAGAAACAAATGTCTAATAAGTATAGCCATTGCAGGATCATAGTAAGATGTTCTCACCATGGGTGAGCTATCAATACTGGCACAGTAGCAGTTCTTCTAAGTCCTGCGTAGCAAAGCCATTTTACACAAGGGTTTTTTTTCCCCATGATGACTCAGTAGCAAGGAAGGAGAACCCAGAGAAGTTGTCTTCATGTTTCTTGTTTTCTCTCCAAGCCAATGGAGCAAGTGTGTAGGCCACATGTGGACTGTCCCCTTTGCAAGTACAAGAGGCCAGTTGTGGCTGGTCCCCGTTGAGACTAATTAGGCAGAAGGCCAGCCAGTCAATAGCAGATGGTGCTGGAGTCCCTGACAGGCAAAGCCAAATAATTCTAGTGTTCTCCCCAACCTCCTCCCCGCTAAATTCTGCAAGGGGCAAAACTAAGGAGAGGAAGCTGATGGCCAGGGTTGCCCCCAGACTGCTTGTAAGTAGGAAAGCAGGCAAGTGTGGGCTGGATAAGGTTGGTGGAGCAACGTCCCATTTGCCCAGATAAGTGGCTGCTGTAGACAAGTCATAAAATCAAAGCTAACCCAGGCATCATCCCTCTCCCATAATACCAGAATTCTGGAGTGAATTCATTCCTATGGGTTAAAAATAATTAATTTGCAGGACTTAGAGATGACATTGGTGCGAGGGCTCAAAACCACCCAGCTCCCCAATTTTGGGTGATTCAGCCTCTGTGGACAGTTGTCTTTTACCCCCTAAACTCAAAACTATGCTCCTCGCAGGTTGCCCATCTTAATGAAAGGCATTTCACAACTTTTGGATAAAAGGGAAATGTGCTCTGAGAGGAAATGTAAGAAATCCAACGGCCACCTGATAGCAATAAGAAAACAGTTCAGAACACCGAGTGCAGAAAGTCATTGTGCTTTTCCATTTGCCTGCTCCTCTCCCAAGAAATGGCTACAGTTTGTGTTTATGTTGTTGTTTTCCAATTCTTGGGCTGACATACTTTGCAGTTCCTTTCCTGCTCAATAATTACAACCCTCCTCGGTAATGTACTGGAGGTGGCTTGAAAAGAGTAATTACGGTGAGCACTTTGATGCATAGTAATATTGCTTTCCATATTATTATCTTGCTTCCGCCTTAGAAATCATCATGCAAAACTGTCAAGCCATCCAGATTTATAACTTGTCAGTCTAGCTCTCCTTTGCTTCAGACCTTCATAGACGCTGTTGTAAAATCATTATTTTCTTCACTGAAATGCGGATCATCATTTGGCATGACAAACTATGGTTTCTATTTATAATGGATAAATTATCAAGCCACCTCCAGGGCCAGGTGGCTGCAGACACATTTTATGCCATTTGGCATGATTTTATTTCCTGTGCAAACCAAGCACATAAGGGGACACAGATACCGAGTCAATATACTTTTATTTGGAGTAAATAGCACATGACAGGGAATTGTGCCCTAAACTTGCTGGATCTCTTAGGGAACTCAGGAAATGGGTAGCAATACTTATCTTTGGGACCCAACTGATTCCAGCAATCTTAATTTATTTTCAGCAGTTTTTAATATTGTGTTTAAATTGCTTTAACTCGCCCTGGGACTTTGGGGGTGAAGTGTGGATAATAAATTGTAAGAATAATAATACCTCCTACAAAAAATAATAATAATTAAGATGTGATGAGACACCCTCCCTCACTAACACATTTTTACTGCTCGTCAAACACTGCAGTTTGCTGTTTATGTTAATACCTTGTTTCAATCCATTTGTACTATGCAAATTAAAAACTGCATTAAAAAATAATTTTTTAAGCAGGTCGCTTTTACTAGAAACCTCTTAAGAACGGATGGAGGCGCAACAACCGATGTATAGTGAGAGCTATGCCTTGCTTATTGAAGACGTAATTAGTCCACTCCAACAGTAGGTGGAGCTATAACCTATCTTAGTTGGCTACAGCTTACTTATTTCTCTGATTTAAGCAACTTCCTCTTTAACTTCCTCTTTCCCTTTCCCCTCCTTGTTGAATTCATGCTATATATGTTGCTTGCAGTCAGTTGAAGTTTTTTCCCCCTAAGAAGTACTTTCGTCATGTTATATCATTTTAAAATATTAATTTAATTAATATGTATTTTATTTCATGAAGTCTATAACGTGAATGTTTTATCCATAATTTTGTTCTGAAGCTCTTGAATTTGTCATGTCTAATAAAGGTTACTTTCGGCATGTATGAGACTGACTGAGTTTATCTGCAGCACAACTGAACATTCCACTAACAAAAACAGAGACCTGTACCCAAAAGTGTCCCAATGCATGAGTGGAAGTGTCATGGCCATGGACCCTGAGTCCTTGGAATCCTCAAGCAGCAGTAGACACACTTCAGGGGCCATCCTGAGAAGACACACTGGAACCAAATTCTATGCATAGTCCCACTGAACACTGAAGTTGCATATTTCCCTGTGGGCTCTAACTGATAGGCCACTGATTCCGCTGTCAGTCAAGCAAAGCTACCACAGACCAAGTCCCTGGAGGTCAAAAGCTCTACCATTAAGAAGGCCCAGCTGAACCGATGAGCACTCACCTTTTAACAAGTGTATTTAAGCAGTCAGAAAGTGGTTCTTCCATCTGGCTCCTCCAGGCTAGACTCTGAAGCTCTGGTAGTTGCAACAAGCACACAGCTGTAGGAAAGGCTGGCCCATGATGTTTTGCCGCTTGGTGCAAAGGACAAGATGGTGTCCCTACCACAGGGTCCCCAAACTAAGGCCCGGGGGCCGGATGCAGCCCAATCGCTTTCTAAATCTGGCTTGTGGACAGTCCGGGAATCAGCATGTTTTTACATGAGTAGAATGTGTCCTTTTATTTAAAATGCATCTCTGGGTTATTTGTGGGGCATAGGAATTCGATCTTTTTTTTCTTCCCAAAATATAGTCCAGCCCCCCACAAGGTCTGAGGGACAGTGGACCGGCCCCCTGCTGAAAAAGTTTGCTGACTCCTGCCCTACCAGTTCACATACAGAGCCTGACTGGACTTGCAATTGAATCTCACTCAACTCTGGCAATAGGACAGCATCATCTGCCACTGGTGCGGGCAACAAGTTAGATCAGGGAATGCAGAACAGGCCACAAAGCAAACACCACAGTCCTGTAGCAGGGCAAAATGGCTGGGTTGAGAAGGGGCTCAGTAAGAATGGTCTTGTAGGATTGCTACCTGTGGTTTTGAACCTCTGACTCCTTCATTGTAACTGAACGGTTCTCAGTATTATCTCATTGGTAGATACCAGATTTATCATGCCCCCAAAATAATTTATTACTGGAGATGTATTGGCAGTATTTTCCCCTTGACCAAAATCTTCAGGGTGATGTTAAGCTGGAGAACGAAATCAGGGAGGCATCCATGGAAGCGGAATGGTTGTAGTGATCGTACAAGGGCAAATGGTAGTTGCCCTTGTACAGCCTTGCCTAAAATACACGTTCCGGTCATGAGAAAGAAGTAAAAATTTCCAGAATGCGAATAGCAGTGCTGGTTTTAACTAAGAAATAATGACGACAGATTTCAGGCTTAGAAAAATGTGACATCTACTGTGCCTTATTCCAGGAGGGAGGAGATGAAAATGCCAATTACAGCAGGTAGTTAGTAAGATATCATTGGAAGCCCCCAAGAGACAGAGAAATTCCTGGCATTGATTACTGCCAGAACCAAACACAAAGTCAATTGAACATTTCTGACAGCCTTTGCATTTATTTATTTTTTTAAAAGCCTGTTATAATCAGGCAGAAATCCCACATCCACGGGAGTCAAGAGGAAAGTGGAGGCGTCGGAGAAGCACAAAGACATGCCTAACAATTATAAGATAGCAACCAAGCAATCCGCAAGGGGAAGAGGCGTTGCTGGCTGCAGATGTTATCCGCATTCAAGTAAGAACAAAGGGATTCTGTTCCCCTTGCACCTGGACAAGGCATCACTGCTACACTATGTGACAAGGATGCAACTGGATCTCTTAAAAACAGATTAAGTAGTCTCTCTAATAATTCCATATATAAAAACTCAGTTGCTTCCCCGCCCCCCTTCCCTCTAAGAAGTTAGTAGCCCTGTGGATTTTTCATTGTGGATTATTGCACGCTAATTTTTAATTATGATCATCATCATTAAACTTAATTCATCACCTATACTGGTAGTCTCCAGGCAATCTGCAGTAGAAGGCATATTTATAATACAAAAGCATACTTTTTATTTTTTAAAAAATCAACAATATAAAACACATAAGAGGAGAAACGCCTGCTAGATCAGGCCAATGGCCCATCTAGTTCAGCATCCTGTTCTCACAATGGACAGCCAGATGCCTGTGGGGAACCCTCAAGCAGAATTCGATAAAACACTCCATCCAGGTAAATATACGACAGTTTGCAAAAAGATCCCTCTACTGACATGATCACCACATAGTATCGAAATCTAATTCCACCCCCACCCCCAAGAAGTAGCAATGCATCACTGTGGTTATAATTGGTGCCCAGAGCATGGCAATTGTCTTCTTCATGGTGATACTTTTAAAAAAATATATCAAGAAAGAACCTTTAAGACTAACTATTATGGCATAAGCAAATCTTTGCCAACCTGGTGCCCTCCTGATACTTTGGATGACAGCTTCCATCAGCCCCGACCTGGTTGGGAGCTGTAGTCCAAAACATCTGGAGAGCAGCAGGCTGGCTTACGGCAAAATAAAACGAGTTAGCCTTTAAGGTGTCAGTCAGAAGACTTGTTGGTTTTACTGCTGCTGTCCAACATGCCTGCCTGCCCCTTTGGAATCTGGTTAAACAAAATAGCAGAGACGGGAGTCCTATACACATTTATTTGGGGGAAAGTCCCATTGAACATAATAAAATTTGCTTTGGAGTCAAACAGACCCAGGATTACCCTGGGCTAAATTGTCTGGTTCTTTTCCCCCCTGTTAAGCCTACCTTTCTGGCTGGGTACACATTACCGGCTTAAAATGCAGTTAGATTGTTCTTTCCCCCCCAGTTTGGATTGAAGCTGGTTTTGCAGAAAATGGATTGTGGCAAATGTCATGTGTACACTGCTTCTCAAACCAGGAGTGTGTGCATATAGCCTTTGTGCACCGGGCAATCTCCTGATTAAAGATTAGTTGATTGATCCAATGAGCTAGCTACCCCGTTAATTCTGCACATATATTTGCCTGTGGTGAAAACAATTCCTTGGGGGGTGGACTACTATTTTCACTGTGTTTAGATTATATAACCCAGGCATCCCCAACCTGTGGCCCTCCAGATGTTTTGGTCTACAACTCCCATGATCCCCAGCTAACAGGAGCCGTGGTCAGGGATGATGGGAATTGTAGACCCAAAACATCTGGAGGGCCACAGGTTGGGGATGCCTGCTATAAGCAGTGAGGTTGAAGTAAGATGGGTGATACCATCTGTTATCCTGGAAATATTTGTATTAAAATCAATTATTTCTTTTTTTAAAAAAGAAGGGTTAATCATGGGTGCCATTTTAGCCTAATTAAAAAGATTTTAATTTGATTAATCAAGAAATCAATTAAAGGCTGCAACCCTACTATTACAAGACATTCCGTTCTATTAGGTGAGGGATGCGGATGGCGCTGTGGTCTAAACCACTGAGACTCTTGGGCTTGCCGATTGGAAGGTCGGCAGTTTGAATCCCCACGATGGGGTGAGCTCCTGTTGCTCTGTCCCAGCTCCTGCCCACCTAGAAGTTTTAGAGCACACCAGTGCAAGTAAATAAATAGGCACTGCTGCAGCAGGAAGGTAAAGGGCATTTCTGTGCACTCTGGCTTCCGTCACGGTGTCCCGTTGCACCAGAAGCAGTTTAGTCATGCTGGCCACATGACCCGGAAAGCTGTCTGTGGACAAACGCCGGTTCCCTTGGCCTGAAAGTGAGATGAGCACCGCAACTGAACCGTTCAGGGGTCCTTTACCTTTACCTCTATTCTGTTCTGTTCTTTATATCACCACCTCTGCAGAGTGATCCCAGTCCTGTGTCTGGGCTTCCATCTCAAGGCAGTTATAACCTTGTCATTCCCCTTAGACTTCTGCTTCACTTTTTCATAGGACTGCCAGGTTGCAGCTCAAAGGAAGGGAATGCCCCTTTTATGTCTCTCCCATCCTTGCAGAGCTTTTGTGTTCTGTTTCTTTCCTGCCACCCCCGAGCAGTAACTGGCAAGGTGGGAGAATGACTGTAGAGATGGCAGAGTCCTGCTTGCCAACAATATAGGCGAAGCCCTAAAAGTGTCCCAGAGAAAATTGGATTTCATAAAATGACAAAAATGCCATATAATAGTGAGAACACATGTCACATTTCAGCAAAGGCCATATTTGGGAGCACAAGAATACACTTTTTCCTATAAAGGCAACACAAATGAAGTCATTGCTGAAACACATTGGACATCTCATTATTTTATAAGGATATTTATTTTATAAAATTTTGTTTTTCAGTGTCATTGAGGCCTTCTTTCTTTCTTTCTTTCTTTCTTTCTTTCTTTCATGTGTTTGGTGCTGCTATCATCTTTATTTCCTCATCAATAAGACTTGCAGGAGCAGTACAAATATATATTCGGCCTGAGGCAAGGGACAAGATGGCACCTTATTCCATGCACAGAATCCATCTCAACTGGCAGTTAAATCTTATTCGCTTTTGGTAATGGGGCAATATCCTTCCCTAGACCTGAGGGCAGCAGGTTAAGTTAGGGGGCAGAGAGTACAGTAGTTTAGCGGATTCTGGGGGAATAGTCTGTTAACTATCTATAATTTCTCGATAATAGCAACATGAATATGCTGGATTAGATGATGTCATGGACTGGCTGGATGCAGAGGAGGGGTAGGAGGCAGAGGGAGCAGACTGGGAGGAGGAGGTGTCAGACGCTGAAGAGGCGACAGGGCTTAGTGAGCAGGAAGAGGCTGTGGCAGAGAGCAGCCTAGACTCAGGAGATGAGGCTGGTGCCAAGAGGCAGAGATGAGACAGGCTGCCAAAGAAGCCAAGGAGGTGTTCCCCTCCTGTTGCGAACAGCTCATCTACCACCATCCAGAACATGAAGAGGAATGAAGAGTGTGGAGCAAAGAGAGAAAAGACAAAGGAGTCTCAGGTTGCTGAGGAAGGACCTGGGGAAGAAGTCTTAGAGAGCGATGGGAAGGTGGGAACTTCCAGTTATCATAACTGCCTCATTGGGGCAAGACTTAGGAAAAGTTGCTGTGCTCACTGGGCCTAGCCTCCCGAGCTGATTGCTTCTTTGAATAAAGAGTTGACTTCACTGATGTTGAGCATATTACTGATCTGCTCCTGGAACCCATCCCTGACAGATGACCTTCAAAATCAACCAGTGTGGTGCAGTGGTTAGAGTGCTGGACTAAGAACTAGGAGACCAAGGTTCAAATCCCTGCTAAGCCATGAAACTTGCTGGGTGAAATTGGGCCAGTCACAGTCTCTCAGCTTAGCCTTCCTCACAGGGCTGTTGTGAAGATAAAATGGGGAGAAAGAGAACCGCGTGTGGCACCTTGACATAGCTGCCAAGTTTTCCCTTTTCTCGCGAGGAAGCCTATTCAGCATAAGGGAAAATCCCTTAAAAAGGGATAACTTGGCAGCTATGCACCTTGAGCCCCTTGGAGGAATGGTGGGGTATAAATGTGAGAAATGAATAAATACAATCTCTTCTGGCTCCTTGTTTATTTGCTTGTTACAATTATAATCTACCTTTTCTCCAAGGAACGCATAGCATCGTGCGTGGTTATCCTCCTCCCTGTTTTATCCTCACAACAACCCTGTGAGGTAGGTTAGGCTGAGAGACATTAACTGGCCCAAGGTCACTCTGTGAACTGCATCACTCTGGGCTGCATCAATAGGAGTATAGCATCTAGATCAAGGGAAGTAATAGTACCACTGTATTCTGCTCTGGTCAGACCTCACCTGGAGTACTGTGTCCAGTTCTGGGCACCACAGTTCAAGAAGGATACTGACAAGCTGGAACGTGTCCAGAAGAGGGCAACCAAAATGGTCAAAGGCCTGGAAACGATGCCTTATGAGGAACAGCTTAGGGAGCTGGGTATGTTTAGCCTGGAGAAGAGAAGGTTAAGGGGTGATATGATAGCCATGTTCAAATATATGAAAGGATGTTATATGGAGGAGGGAGAAAGATTGTTTTCTGCTGCTCCAGAGAAGCGGACACGGAGCAATGGATTCAAACTACAAGAAAGAAGATTCCACCTAAACATTAGGAAGAACTTCCTGACAGTAAGAGCTGTTCGGCAGTGGAATTTGCTACCTAGGAGTGTGGTGGAGTCTCCTTCTTTGGAGGTCTTTAAGCAGAGGCTTGACAGGCATATGTCAAGAATGTTTTGATGGTGTTTCCTGCTTGGCAGGGGGTTGGACTGGATGGCCCTTGTGGTCTCTTCCAACTCTATGATTCTATGATTTTAGGTTCTCCTTCCAGTTGCCACATCAAAATGGCAGGTTTCCAGCTTTGAGCATGCCTTCCAAGCAGCTTCTGTACGCCATAGCTCAGTACAGGGTAGCTTCCAGCATATTTTTAGGATTAGCCATGTCAGAAAATAACAACTCCATCTTGCTGGCCATCTTCTTGCCATCGTACACCTACAGGAATCATTGGTCTCACTTGCGACTGCAGCTTATTCAGCCTCATATGGCATTATTGCCTTGTAAACTGGATGTACCCTCCAGTTATCATCATCATAAATAAGAGCGGGGATGCAATCAGACCAAATGTGTGATCGACTCCTCGGAGCAAGGTTGTTGGGTGTTTTTTTCTTTTCCTTTTCCTTTAAACCAGTCATCTATTATGGCGGAGCACATTGGCAGCAGTGCTGTAGCTAAAGGGTCTGGCAAAGGTTTTCTTTCTATAACTCTCGTTTTTCAAGGCTTTAATAAACTCTATTTATGCCAGTTTGATCACCAGGGTGAAACTGGCCATATAGCGTCCCAGTAGTACAACAAACATTTTATTTTTCTTAACACCAGCCTTCAATAATATTAAGCTTTAGAAATAAATACATTGTGGCAGCAAAAAGAGGCTTTTTTGCACTTTAGGAGCTCCAGAAAAGTTTTGCTTTGGAAATAGCATGGGGTTTCAGCCTTAAGTTCCCGTCTTATGATCCCAGTACTCTTGTCTCATATAAACCTACCTCTCAGGGCTGTTTTGAAGATAAGTGAGGGGCAAACTCCTTTCTTTATAAGTGTATTCCCTACTTTTGCCCCTGCAAAAGCCTTTAGGGTGGCAATAACAATAGCCAAAATTAATCTAACACATTTAGGTTTAGGATAAAGTCCCTTGACCCGAGACCTGATAGAGACACAACACGTTACAAATGGGAGAAAATAGATGGGGGAGGCATCTTCTATAGATGACTGAAAGCGCTTCAACACGCAACATAAAATTAACTGGTGATATTCACTGCCAGAAGATATGGTGGTGTTTGCTGCCATTAGCAAAAGTGTTTTTTCAAAAGATCAAATGGAAGAAAATTTGTTTTTGATGACTGCGCATTTTATTGTTGCAACCTGCCCTGGGACCTTACAGTGGAACCTCGGTTTATGAACACCCCGGTTTACGAATTTTCGGTTTACAAACGCCGCGGATCCATCTGGAACGGATGAATTCACTTTCCATTACTTTCAATGGGAAAGTTCGCTTCAGTTTATGAACGCTTCAGTTTATGAACAGACTTCACGAACCAATTACACCCATGCTTCGGGTTAAATACGCTTCAGGTTTAGTACTCCGCGGACCCGTCTGGAACGGATTAATCCACTTTCCATTACTTTCAATGGGAAAGTTCACTTCAGTTTATGAACGCTTCAGTTTATGAACAGACTTCCGGAACCAATTGTGTTCATAAACCAAGGTACCAGTGTACAGTAAAGGGCAGGCAACCAACCAACCAAACATAGCAACATGGCAGACTTTGCCAACCTGATGCCCTCCATATTTTTTGGATTACAGCACCCATCAGCCCCAGTCAGCAAGTTCATGCCATTTTTTCCAGCCCACCCTATGCTCTCAGTTCTTATTGGGCTCTTGGGAAGACTCCCCCCCCCTTATTTCCCCCCTCAAAAAAAAAATTTGTACTTCTAAAAGCCTTGGAATTTCTCAATACCGCTGAATACCAGATACTGGTGATCAACAGGGTTGTTGAATTCATGCCCATTTTATGAGCTTCTCAAAGGTGATGCTGCAGACCGAAAGCTACAAGAAATGGAGCTTTAATCTGAGCCAGCGAGGTAGTTCAGAATTGTGACTTGTTTTTTAGCACTGGCATTGCGGAGTTTCTGCTAGTTTTAGCAGAATGGATTATTAGGAGTTTAGTATCACTGATTATTGACATACTTTGGATGACTGGTTCAGTTTAGCATCACAAAGAATCATTTTGTTGTATTTTCTTCAACAGACTTTGAATGCAGTAATTTCAGGAAAGGAGCATAAACTTAATTGTTATGTGGTTACATCTGTTGTGATTGCACTTTGATTGTAATCAAATTGACGTGAGTTGGCATTTTTTTAACAGATTCACACCATACCGGGGGGGGGGGGGCGGGGGGGGATAACAAAAGCTGGAAAAGGAAAGGATAAAGCCTGCAATTTTTTTATTGCTGAATAGATGTTCAGTAGCTCTAAAAAATATTGCTATTGGTCCTGCAGCAAATTAAGTATATCTCATGCATTAACTGCAATTATGTGCGAATAGTTTAGGAGAATGGTTGCATGCTCATCAATGCCACTCAGCAAACACAGCCACTATCAGAGAGGTTAATATCAGAGCAATTTCAGGCACAGCCCATACCTGAATGTTAGAGTCTTGGTCTACAGTCGGTTTAAATCAAATTAAAACTTTGCTCTGGGGTGTGATTACATCGCTCAGTCTTCCAGACCTGGCTTATTATTAGTGCTTTCACATGGGAAAAAGAGAAGCTTTATGCATCTCTGTGCCTGGATATATATGTTTTTTTAATCCAATAAAAAGAGGGGCGTCATTTACATCAGAGGACGGCTTTTTGCTACAGATTCTCTGCCCTCCAGAAATCTTTCAGGTTGGAACTATTGTGTTTTTAAAGTGGATTTTTCCAGGCTTCCGCACCCAAACTAACAAAAGTGAGGGGGATTTTTGAATTTTCTACAAAAGATAAGATGTTTTGGACATCCCAGGATTACAAAGGCATTGTCTGCAGATGTGGGACTGAATTTAAATGCTAACAGACAAGAGAGATGGATTGATAGCCTCAGTGTAAGCCTTTGGTAAGTATTTGCAAGCCCTGGGATTATAGAGGTAGGAAAGAGAGACTGCCTCAGAATTGACTTCACAGGCAATGGTTACGAACGCTTCTGGTTACGAACTCCGCTAACCTGGAAGGAGCTGCTCCTGGTTGCAAACTTTGCCCCAGGATGCGGATTGGAAATCGTGCGCCAGAGGTGTGCACGCAGTGGGAGGCCCCATTAGCGAAAGCGCACCTCTGGTTAGCAACAGTTTCAGCTTAAGAACGGACCTCTGGAACGAATTAAGTTTGTAACCAGAGCATAGCTGCCAAGTCTCCCGTTTTTCACGGGAAACCCCCGTATTTTAAACCGTTTCCCACTGGCAGCCCGGATTGGAAAAAATCCCGTAAATCCCCCGGATTTCCTACCTGCCAGGGAGGCTCCATTTTGGGTCCTGGCACCGCCCGATTTCCGGTGCCCAGACATGGATAGCGCGGCACTGGAAGTCGCTTCTACGCAACATGCGTAGAAGTGACTTCCGGTGCCGCTCCACCCATGCCTGGGCACCGAAATTCTGGTGCCGCGCCACTGCTGATCCCACATTTTTCAGCGGGAGACTTGGCAGCTATGAACCAGAGGTACCACTGTATTGTTGAAATTCAGGGGCAATAGCACAAATTGCTACCTTGTCCTTGTACCATATTGCTACCTTGTCCTCACACTATGAAGGCGCATGCAAATGAGCTGTGGGGTCACTGTCATTAGACAGCTGCTAATATTTGCACCAGGCAGCAGTCACCCCCCCTCAGCAGCCACTCATTTAGCAGCCGAGTGAATGTGTTCTTATAGGATCCTCTCTGCAAAAAGGGAATCTTGATTGTTTTAGGGTTCTTCTTCACATAAAGGAGCCCTTCACAAGTCAGGCTCCTTTCTCACTGCTGGCAAATGCAAAGCCACTGGAGGATGATGTGAATAATCACAGAGCCACAACCTCACAAAGGTTGGGAGCCCCTGGTTTCAACCATAGTTAGTGAGAACAAGCCAGCATCAAGCTGTGGTTTCAGGTCCTGGCTTGTTCCGAAACCGTAGTTTAAACAAACCACAGTTCTCCACATCCGGATATTACAAGGAACCTTTACAGGAAACGTGAATTCTGCATTCCAGCTAAACAACCCTGGCAAGCATGCGTCTTATGTGAATGTGAACGTAACTTCACCAATGCATTTTGGGAAACCATGTCTGAGCATTTCTGAGGGAAGCACTTGCTGCTTACGAGGTAGGATTGTGCTCATAAGGCTTTGATACCCTAGATTCCTACTAGTTGGCATTTCTGCTGATAGTGATTTATGTACAAGACAAGATACTTTCTCTCTCTTTTGCTTGACTCTGCAGCGAAACATAATTAGGAAACAAATGAAACCTGGTTGGAAATTTTAATTAGGCTCATAAAATGCCTCAGTCTGAGAGAAGTATCCGAGTGGGACTATGAAGACTTCAGAAAGGGTGGCACTTTCATCCAGGCTGTATACTTATTTGATTTTATTTATTTAAACCATTTTATCCCACTCTTCAGCCCCCCAAAAGGCTCCCAGGTTGTCTTACAAATGTCAGCAAGAAAGACAATTCCTGCCCTCAGGTTTACAGTCTTAAAAAATCCACTTAATCTGTTATTGTAGCACAACTCATTTCAGTGGAAAACTAGTCAGCGGCATCCTCTTCATACAATCCATCCACACTCCAAATTTGAACTGATTTCAAAGTAATTCCCTCCCTCGCGCTAAGGAACTTGGGGGGGGGTGTTCCAGAGTGGGGGGGTGTAGAGGTAGAGAACATTAACACAATTTCTTGGCTGAGTTTCAAATCCTAGGATTCTTGGAATAAGTCTTGACTGTTAAACCATCAATTCAGAATAAAGCAGAGACCAGGCCACAACCCTGGACAGAGCTCAAGTAAAAAGGAAGCTGTTGCATCTCCAAGTTGCAAAAACTTTCTAAGGTTTTCTGAAGGCTGGGTGGATGAGTCCTGCTACGGACCCGGCCACCTCTGTAAAGTCATCTTTTTCTGCAGCTTCCCCCCCCCCCCCCATGGCATAGGAGTGTCAGGGCCTGCTCCGAGAGCGAGTCTTCTAAAGAATCCAGCAAAGTCACATCTTCTTGTCTGGAAGGTCCTGGAAGAGAAAAGGAAGGGGATTGTATCAGAGTGCCGTGTTTGAAGGACGACCTGGGCAAGAAGTCTCCAAACATGGCCCTCTGATACAACCCCCTTCCTTTGCCTCATACAGAAGTCTATTGGATTGGATTGGTAGAAGAAACATAGGAAGCTGCCTTATACTGAGTCAGACCATTGGTCCACCAAGCTCAGTACTGTTTAAAAAAAAAGGTAAAGGTAAATGACCCCTGACAGTTAAGTCCAGTCGCAAACAACTCTGGGATTGCGGCGCTGATCTCCCTTTAGTGGCTGAGGGAGCTGGCGTTTGTCCACAGACAGCTTCCGGGTCATGTGGCCAGCATGACTAAGTTGCTTCTGGTGAAACCAGAGCAGCACACAGAAACGCCGTTTACCTTCCCACCGGAGCGATACCTATTTATCTACTTGCACTTTGACATGCTTTCAATTTGCTAGGTTAGCAGGAGCAGGGACTGAACAACAGGAGCTCACCCTGTTGCGGGGATTCAAACCGCCAACCTTCTGATCGGGAAGCCCTAGGCTCTGTGGTTTACACCACAGTGCCACCCGCATCCCAAGCAAATTGTATTTGATATTAATTTCTGGGAACAGATCTAGGCCATTTTGAATCGGCCAAACCATTGAAACAACTGGCATTATATTCCACTTAATCTTCCACATCTAAGTTTTCATCTTTTCCCTCCAGTTCTTCTAAATCCCAAGGAGTTCCTAAATTCAGTAGCTGCAGGAAGCGAGCCATCGCCTTCTTATTAGTAGCAAACCCCATTAGTTGTGGGAAAGCCTAACAATATTTTACTTGAGCTGCTTGTTTAATTATATATCCCATGGACTGCAAGAAGATCAAACCTATCCATTCTTAAGGAAATCAGCCCTGGGTGGTCATTGGAAGGACAGATCCTGAAGCTGACGCTCCAATGAGAAGAGAAGACTCCCTGGGAAAGACCCTGATGTTGGGAAAGATGGAGGGTACAAGGAGAAGGGGCCTACAGAGGACAAGATGGTTGGACAGTGTTCTCGAAGCTACCAACATGAGTCTGACCAAACTGAGGGAGGCAGTGGAAGACAGGAGTGCCTGGCGTGCTCTGGTCCATGGGGTCACGAAGAGTCGGACACGACTAAATGACTAAACAAATAATATATACTGGTATATAATATATACGGGTATAACCATTATCGTTACTGGTTTCAATGCTCTGCATTTCCTTAAAGTCTTTGAACGTGGTTCCTGAAGCACCATTATGTATTTCCCTGCAAATCCCCAACCCACTCATGTTCTGATATTTTTTCATGAATATTTTCTATTATATATTTTTCATGTCTTTAATAATGAAATCCTTAAATACCCCAATAATGTATCTGCACATAGATAAATTCTTGGGCTTGGGAGCTAAACTTTGCTGAGCTCTTTCAATATCACCAGGAGACAGGGGGACTTTAGGGATCTTGTTCGCCCACCATACCAGCACATATTTGATCCTATCCCCCCTGATCAGCCCCCTCTGGAACCCCCCCCCCCAATAGCACAGGTTTAATCATCTCACTCTAATCTCCTAGTCATCCACCTTTATAGAGAGCTAAAAATGGCTTTTAATAAAGCCCACGTTTTACTGGATGGCCAGATCCAGCAGTTCACCTGCACTAGTTTCAATGGTCTGGGTTTTTTTGCATTAAGAATTCTAATTTTTCCTTCATAGAATCAAAAACTTTCATCCACTCAGCAGTAAGTGGAGCATGAAATTATTTAAATTTATCAGTGACAGCTTCCATAATAGCTGGAGTGTTAGTGGATACCATCTCTCCCTGACCCATTCTTAAGGTTTTGGCAGCCATTTTGAATCATGATAGTTGTGGTTTTTATTTATTGATTTTATTGATGAAAGAGAAAACGAAAGAAAGAAAAGAAAGAGGGGGGAAAGTGCAAAAAGTACTTTAAGAAAGAAAGAAAGATACAGTTTAGTATAGGTGTTCTGTTGTTTGGACTAAATAATGAGCTTACTCCCTTGAGGGGTTGATGGGATTACCTGCTAAGGGGTTTTGACCATACTTGCCAAGTCTCCCACTGAAAAATGCATGATCAGCAGTGGCGCAGCACCGTAAGTTGCGTAGAAGCAACTTCTGGGGCCGCTCCTCCCATGTGCGGACACCGGAAATCGGGCAGAGTGGCACCGGAAGTCGCTTCTACGCATGCCCGACGGCCATCTTGGTGGTGGCCGCACAGAGGTGGCCATCTTGGTGACGGCCGCCGCCATGCGGCCACCACCAAGATGGCCGCTGGGCATGTGTAGAAGTGACTTCCGGTCCCGCTCTTCCCGATTTCTGGTGCCCACACATGGGAAGAGCGGCACCCAAAATGGAGGCTCCCTGGCAGGTAGGAAATCCGGGGGATTTCCGGGATTTTTCTCAATACGGGAGAACAGCGGCAAACGGATTAAAATCTGGGGGTTTACCGTGAAAAACAAGATACTTGGCAGCTAAGGTTTTGACTAAGGTCAACCTTTTTTTTCTCCACCTATCCTGTCAATTCCTGTTTTGCTGCAACATACCAGAGTAAGTAAATATGTGGCATAAGGAGCGGTTGTTCTCAGCATACCTCACTGTTTTTCCCAGTTTCCCAGTCCAGTATCCGAAAGCTAAGAACGGGCTGCCATGTTACACTATGGCCACATAAGCCAAGTATGCAGTAGGTTTTTTGTGTGAAGACAATGCCAAACCCTTTGATCCCCTCACAGCTAGGGCTTTTTTTTATTCTTTAGAATAAAGCAAACTTTCCTTCCTCATTAGTTTGAATCACTTTTCATAATTCATGGGCCCATTCCCTCCCTGGCTCATCGCTCTTTCTTCTCCTCAGTCACAGATTTCAACCAACATCAAAGAGCCAAAACTATTTGATCAGACCCATTATTCATCTTGCTTCAGGGCTGTGAGGTCAATACCTGGAATTCTTTGCTGAGGCAAGCTTCTTTTTTTCTTTTTTTATGCTGGGAGCTGATAGGAAGTAGGACACATAGTAGTAATGAGTTCAGGCTATTGTTACACCTTCTTTAAAGGTAAAGGGTAAGGGGACCCCTGACCATTAGGTCCAGTCACGGACGACTCTGGGGTTGCGGCGCTCATCTCGCTTTATTGGCCGAGGGAGCCAGCGTACAGCTTCTGGGTCATGTGGCCAACATGACTAAGCCGCTTCTGGCAAACCAGAGCAGCGCACGGAAATGCCGCTTACCTTCCTGCCGGAGCGGTACCTATTTATCTACTTGCACTTTGACGTGCTTTCGAACTGCTAGGTTAGCAGGAGCTGGGACTGAGCAATGGGAGCTCACCCCGTCACGGGGATTCAAACCGCCAACCTTCTGATCGGCAAGTCCTAGGCTCTGTGGTTTAGACCACAGCGCCACCCGTGTCCTTTTTGTTCTTTAGGTATGAACAAAACCCTTTTTTAAAAATCCTTTTTTTCTTTCCACGTTCCACCCGCATGTCAATTATGTTACTTTATGTAGAGGTGTCAGATTTTTCACACATGCATGTGTGAAACAAAAAGTAAACGCATTTCTTTTTGTTCTTATGTGTGTGTGTTTCCCTTGCCGTCACTCCGCTTCGTTGGATTTCTAGTCTTAAAAATGTGTTCTTAGATTTTACACAATTTTCAGTTGTGTAATATACAGCAGTGAAATGTTTTGGCTATACAGTGGTACCTCTGGTTAAGAACTTAATTCGTTCCGGAGGTCCATTCTTAACCTGAAACTGCTCTTAACCTGAAGCACCACTTTAGCTAATGGGGGCTCCTGGCTGCCGCCACGCCGCCAGAGCACGATTCCTGTTCTCATCCTGAAGCAAAGTTCTTAACCCGAGGTACTATTTCTGGGTTAGCGGAGTCTGTAACCTGAAGCATTTTATTTGAGGCATCGGTTGTGGGTGTGCCCTGCCGTGTCTTCTTGTAAGTCAGAAATTGTTCGTATTAACTTTGTTGGGGGGGGTTGCGGGGGGATTGCAATGGTTACACACCTCCAAATTACATTCCTGTGATGTGGAGAGTGTCAAGGTTGAGCCGGACGAGGAGGAGTGGTGGCAAGCTCCCCCCCCCACGGGGAGGATGCCCCCACGGGAGATTCTGGGGAAATGGAAGACTTCATACCTGGAGAAGACTGGTGGCGGCACTCCTCAGAAGAGAAAGAAGCAGATAGGGAAGAGGGAAGACTAGAGCAGGAGGAGGAAGGAGTTGCGGCAAAATCAGGCCCTTGTGAGGAGAGGAGCCGGTGGGCCCCCTTCCCTCCTCCCTTCTCAGCTGTAGAACGTAGAGCTGAGAAACGGAGGGAACAATTGGAGGCAGCTGCAGCTCGTAAGAGGCGTGGTGATGAGTCGGCTACTTAAGGAAGGCCAACTGCTCCCTTCGCCAGCACTTGCAACTGCTGTGCTGAAGTGTGTGGTTGTCCTTGTTCGACCTGTCCCTGATTCCAGTGTTCCTGACTTCGGCTCCTGACTTTGGCTTCTCCTGACCCGGACTGTGGACCTAAGCTCCCTCTGCATCCAACTGCTACCTTCAGCGCGCCAACCTGTTGGCGCCCTAACAGAGAGCAACAGATGGACAATGAAAGAGGAACATGAGAACCCTTCTAGCAAAGAGACCTATAAGGTAAAAAAAGGTAAAGGACCCCTGGACAGTTAAGTCAAAGGTGACTATGGGATTGTGGCGCTCATCTCACTTTCAGGCCATGTGGCCAGCATGACTAAACCACTTCTGGCACAACGAAACACCATGAGAGACCAGAGCGCATGGAAACACCGTTTACCTTCCTGCCGCAGCAGTACCTATTTATCTACTTGCCCTACCCGTGTCCCTAAAAAGAGTTATAGCTCAAAACTGGAAGCATAAATGCCCATCATCCATTCTCAATGTTCTGAAAACCTTAATACCTTTCTATGTTTGACTATTACAGTTATCAATCCCATTTGGATATGCACTGCATACATATGGAAGCTAAACAGGTTTCAAATTAGATTGTTGAGTTTCCTGCATTGCAGGGAGTTGGTCTAGATGACACTTGGGTACCCTTGCAACTCCACAGTTCCTATGATTATATTACTGGTGACTTATTCTTATTGTTCTTGTGAACTGATGTTTCTTCCATTGTTCCTGTTACATTTCCCATAAAAACAATTGACTTTTCTTTTTTTTACATGTGAAATTGTTTTGACATGTGGAACTGTTTTTAATTGCATTTTTTTAAAAACAAAACGGTTGGGGTTGTTTATATGCATGCAATTGTTTTTTCTTGCACCGATGTTTTTTATTGTGGGTTTCCTCTCCCCCTCCACGGGAAGTGATTCAGAAATGGGATTAAATAAATAAATGAAATGTGGACCAACCTGGAGGCTCTGCATTCTGAGTGACCCAGTTTGAGTTATCGAACGGAGAGTGCGGCTTCTCTCTGCAGCGCTGTGAAAGGCACCTTAAGGAAGTCAGAAAACAAAATGAAAAAGGCATCCCTTCTTTAGGTTGCATGCACTGGACAAACAACTTTGTACAAGGCAGGTACAACTTTGTACAAGGCAAGGAGCAAAACAGTGACCTGTCTTGTGCCTAATTCTCACATCCCCTCCGCTGTGCAGTAGCTGCTTGCAAATGCGGCCATCCTTATATGGCAAGCCGTAGGTGTGAATGGATTCCCTGCGGATCTGGCAATTTTCAGGATGAGATTGCTAGGATACAAAGGAGAAGTTTGCAGTGGTGTGAGGGAAACTACCAGACCCTCTGTGGGAGGCCAATTTGCAGAACTGCTACCAACGATGCTTGCTGCTGCAAGATGACTGCCAGGGCCAATGCCCTTCTATAGCGCTGCATTAATAACAAATATTGAATCAGCTTTGTCATTTTTCATACTGTGGGGACGAGTTATAAGCTGGCTACTTTTTGGGCATGTTTGCTGACATCTAACTCTGGTTCTAAA
This sequence comes from Zootoca vivipara, assembly GCF_965207765.1. NCBI lineage: Eukaryota > Metazoa > Chordata > Lepidosauria > Squamata > Lacertidae > Zootoca > Zootoca vivipara. The sequence goes on along the minus strand of NC_142582.1, from coordinate 115,885,282 downwards.
GCAGAGACATTACCTTGCCAACAAAGGTCCGTATAGTTAAAGCTATGGTTTTCCCAGTAGTGATGTATGGAAGTGAGAGCTGGACCATAAAGAAGGCTGATCGCCGAAGAATTGATGCTTTTGAATTATGGTGCTGGAGGAGACTCTTGAGAGTCCCATGGACTGCAAGAAGATCAAACCTATCCATTCTTAAGGAAATCAGCCCTGAGTGCTCACTGGAAGGACAGATCCTGAAGCTGAGGCTCCAATACTTTGGCCACCTCATGAGAAGAAAAGACTCCCTGGAAAAGACCCTGATGCTGGGAAAGATGGAGGGCACAAGGAGAAGGGGACGACAGAGGACGAGATGGCTGGACAGTGTTCTTGAAGCTACGAACATGAGTCTGAGCAAACTGCGGGAGGCAGTGGAAGACAGGAGTGCCTGCCGTGCTCTGGTCCATGGGGTCACGAAGTCGGACATGACTAAACAATTAAACAACAACAACAACTTTGGTTCCCAGCTCTCACAAGCTGGATGTAAAAGTAGGTGGTCCCGCCACCACCACCTGTTTTGCTCCTAGTATTTAGGATTCAAATACTTTAATGTACAAAGATATTCTGTCACTAATAACTGTAGAACAGCTTTCAGAGTTGCCAACATTTCGAAGCCACTTCATTGTTTCCTGAAGTTTTCAAAACTCTATTGTGTTATGATTTGTGGTGTTTTTATTTTTTTATTTTTAAGAAAAGCCTTGAGTCAGAGTGCAAAATTCCACAGTGCAGAAATAACTTCTATTTTCAGCTACATCGAACCCTAGAGTTTTTCAGCTGTGTTTTACTGCATGGTCAGGTGGAGCAAATAGATAGCGCTATATTAAGCACAGGCTTATGTATCCCTCCCATTGGCTGACAGAGGGAGACACTTAAAATTTATAGGGGTCCAGCAAGGGCTGTTTAATCTCATGCACCAACCTAAATGTAAGTAAAGTGGCACGCCAGTCTGCTAATAAGGGGAGTAAATCAACTCTGGGAAACCAATCAGGGGCACATAACTGAAGCCACTATAATTATCTGAGCTCCCAGCCAAAAAAAATATCTCCTGGAGGGAAGGAGGATGCTGTGCCTAGCTGAGGACTGTAAACTGGTTTGGGAAAGACCAAATATTGGATGTCAATGAACATAACTACATCATGCTGGGTCAGGCCAGTGGCAGATCTAGTCCAGCATCCTTTTCACACAGGTGCCTGATCTGTGTGCAAAAGCAACTCTCCCTTCCTGAGGTTTCAAGAATTCAAGCAATTGGTACCCAGAAGAATACTTTCTCTGGCAGTGGGGGCATAGAACACGACCATCATGGCTACTTAGACACTGATAGCCTTGCCCTCCACAAACTTGTCTAATTATCTTTTAAAACCATCCAAGTCGAAAGGTTGGTATCCTCTGCAGACCCCCCACAATCTTTTTTTTATAAAAAAAATATTCATTATTTTCAATTTTATACATTTCAATAATTTTACAACCATTTTAACATTTCGAAACTCGACTTACTTCCCCCTCTTTCTGCAGTTCCATTAATTTGGAATACAGTATGCAGAATATATTCTGCATATTCCAAATTAACTTAACTTACTCGTTTATTCGTCTACTATAAATATATACCCTTATAAAACTGCAGGTTATTGCAATAATCCTGCCCGTGTTCTTATCTGGTGAAAATAACATACAAAAAAACCCCACATGTTGGGGGAAATTGCTTTGTAAAATATGTGCACGCCACACAAAAACCACACACACCAATGGTATATGGGATGAAATTTGCACGAAAACTCTGATGAAACTTTTTTAGAAAATGCAAACTGTTGTGGACACTTAAGTTTGGAACAATGAGAAACTGAGAGAATTGGAAATGTATTATTATTATTTAGACGATACGCTGCCTTTCATCAAATGATCTCAGAGTGAGTCACAAGATAAAAACATAAGATATAAGCACAAATAAATAGTTAAAGCAACAAAGCAACAACACATTTAAATGTGGAATATTCATCAGCCAAAGGCCTGGTTGAAGAGGAATGTTTTTTGCCTGGCGCAAAATATTTACCACAATTATTTCGCCTCATGTTAAAGAACGATCAGGAGAATCATTTATCTATGGAATTACATTACATATCATATGCACCATGGCAGGGGCAGGGATAGAGTATGAAGATTTTCCTCTGGGCAGTTTCATCATTTACCCCTATAGAAGGTATCCATGAATCTTCCCTCCAAAAGATATTCCCCATTCTGCATGCTTGGATACTCTTTTTCATACACGACAAGGCTCCTGGCTTCAGTATGGTTTGGGCATTGTTTTGGTTGGTCAAGTTATAAACTTTACAAATGCAAGACACACTGTGTGGGGAAAGAAATAAACAAGTGTGCGCTGGTAAGCTTATCCAGGCATTTGCATTAATATGTCAGGCATTCTTTTTCAGCTTAGTAGCACCATCTTCTGGTTGCTTTCTGTCAGTATTCAACTGCAATAAAAACAACAACATGGCCTGCAATCTTACACATTTACCTGGCATTAAGCCCCATTGAATGAGACTTGTTTCTGAGTAAACATGGTTGGAACTGCAACCCAGCAAGTGCACATATCTACTTAGAAGTAAGTGCCATTGAGTTCAGTGGGGCTTACTCCCAGGTAAGTAAGTAGGATTGCAGCTTACATTCCTTTCAGGCTACATCATTATTCAGTATTGTCAAGAAATTGTTTCCATTTTCATCCTAGCTCTTTTGCTGATTCCACAGTTCTTCATTCTCTCGCTCTCTCTTTTAAGCAACTAAAACTTCCCTACTTTAGTTACAGGTAGGTAGCAGTGTTGGTCTGCCGTTGAAACAAAATAAAAATAAAATAGAAAAATTCCTTCCAGTAGCACCTTAAAGGTAAAGGTACCCCTGACCGTTAGGTCCAGTCACGGACGACTCTGGGGTTGCGGCGCTCATCTCACTTTACTGGCCAAGGGAGCCGCCGTTTGTCTGCAGACAGTTTTTCCCCAGGTCATGTGGCCAGCATGACTAAGCCGCTTCTGGCGAAACCAGAGCAGTGCACAGATACCTTAGATACAACTAAGTTTGTCATTGGTATGAGCTTTCGTGCGCATGCACACTTCTTCAGATACACTGAAATAGAAGTCACCAGACCCTTATATATAGTGGGAGGGTGGGGAGGGATATTACTCGGAAGGGTGGTGGGAATGGGTGATTGGTTGATAGGTGTGGTAAACCTGTTGATGACTGTTAACGACTGTAATTGGTCTTACAGGAAAAAGCAAGGGGTGAGATGGCTAAAAATAGCTTTATCATGTATAATGAGATAAGAATCCAATGTCTCTATCAGACCAGGTCTCTCCATGGTTTTATTTTTATTTTATTTTTTAAAATAATTTTTATTGGTTTACCATAAGACAAAAACATACAAAAAACACAAAAAAGAAAAAGACAAAAAAAGATAATAAAAAATAAAAAGAATAAAAACATCTTATTTATATCATTTATCATAACAATAACATTTTGGGCTTCCCCAACTCCCCCCACTCTGGGTCCCTTGTAATAACCATATAAGCAATGTTCGCAATTACTATCTTAAACCTTACTTACACTTACACTTACACTTACACTTAATTTTTCTATTTTGCGTCACACATTACAATTTTATCCTTTTTATTACTCCACTATCCAAATCTAATTTTTCCACTTTCCCATTATTTTATCTTAATATTTTTAACACAAATGTAATTATAATTCAAATCTTAAAATTCTATTCTCCTTTCTTAACTATCGATATTTAAATCCACCACCCCCCTTTTGCCGGAGCCAAATTTCCCAGACATTTCAGCGAATTTCTAATGTCAAACCAGTTTCAGACTGTTTAAGTCCATCCATTATAATATCCCTTTATAAATCACCCCATTCCCACCCTTTCCCACCAAGCCCACCAAATTTGTTTCCACATCTTCTCTTCAATACTACGCCTGTTGCCCAACCCACTTCCACTGTCTTTGCATTGTTCTTTAATTCTGTGGATCGAAACCAGTCCTTTGCATTATCAAGTTCCAGACCAACTTCATTTCCCCCCCTTTTTCTATCCAGTTCCTAGTACAGACCCTGTGGCTACAGCCATCTTGGGTATCTCAAATTTCATGTGAGTCCAGTAGATTGTATGGCCGGAAATGGCAGGGATCAAATTCCATCTTCTCTTACGCCATTTTAAAATCCAAACTGGGTATATTCTTCCTTTAAAAACATTTTCCCCAAATAATTTCTAAAGTCTTAATCAGTACATTCAATACTTTTTAAACAAATTCTTTATTGTTGCCATATTCTAGACACCATTCACTGACCCGTCCGGGAACCTTTTGTAATAAGGCAGCTAAAGATAAAATCTTTTGTAATAAGACAGCTACTTTGAGATCTTGTATAGAATGTCCTGGGAGATTGAAGTGTTCTCCTACTGGTTTCTCTGTCTTGTGATTCCTGATGTCAGATTTATGTCCATTTATCCTTTGGTGTAGGGTTGGCCTGTTTGTCCAATATAGAGAGCTGAAGGGCACTGTTGGCATTTGATGGCATACACAATGTTAGAAGATGAGCAATTAAATAGTCCTGAGATGGTATGTTTGATGTTGTTGGGACCATTTCTTCTTCTTCTTCTTTGGCGATCACTTGTAGCCGAGTAAGATTGTCTTCCATAAACACGATTTTAACAATGGGTCCGTAAGTGACTGTGGAGGCCAATTCTGGATCCACACGTCCTTCCACAGTGGGGACATGACACCTTTGGTAAAGGCTGTTTTCCAACTGGAGCACTCGCAGGCCAGTGTTTCCCACTTGTCAGTGTTTATACTACATTTTTTAAGATTTGCCTTGAGACAGTCTTTAAACCTCTTTTGTTGACCACCAGCATTACGCTTTCCATTTTTAAGTTCAGAATAGAGTAGTTGCTTTGGAAGACGATCATCAGGCATCCGCACAACATGACCAGTCCAATGAAGTTGATGTTGAAGAATCATTGCTTCAACACTGGTGATCTTTGCTTCTTCCAGTACACTGATATTAGTTCGCCTATCTTCCCAAGTGATGTGTAAAAATTTTCAGAGACACCGTTGATGGAATCTTTCAAGGAGTTGGAGATGCTGTTTATAAGTGGTTTCACAAGCATATAGTAAGGTTGGTAGTACAATAGCTTTGTAAACAAGCATTTTGGTTTCCCTGCGAATGTCCCGGTCCTCAAACACTCTGCACTTCAATGGGGCCAGGAATGGTGTTGTCCGGGTGTATGTGGCAGCAAAGTTGGCAGCAAAGTTTATGATATTTATAGCGTGTTTCCCCCCAGTGTATAGATCCACCCTAGGTTTCAGAGGCAAGAAGACTTCACAAAGCTAGCACAGGAGGTCAAGCGGTACTGCTAGGCCACTGTTAAGGGTCGTTCTGAATGCAACTGATGCACTGGACTACTTTAGAATGCAGGGGCTCATAAACACAGAATAGAAACAAACAAACAAACAAACAAACAAACAAACAAACAAAATGACTAGCATTGTATGGTTAAAGTTGTGCTTATCTGAACCTTGGAAGTATTAGTGCTTCAATGGCACTAATTCCAAAGCATTTGTGAGTGAGATTCATGTCACATGTTAAGGGACTCTTAAGACAGTCAGGATCACTAAACAAAGGTTATTCTCCCTGCTTTGTCACTTTTCCATTCATAGATATAGGAAGTGGAACTGATGGTAAAGACAGGTGCTGAAAGATTTTCTGTTTATTTTCCCAGGTATAGACTCTGCAAATAGCATAAGGTCTTAAGCTGGGCCACATCACAGCAACTATCATCTTGAGTAAAAGAAAGACATTTTTCTCATCCAACAAGCTGCTTCCATTTCCCACTTGTACCCAGGCTCCACTTCAGCTATCACAGCTACTTCACAGGAGTAACACTCACTCATGTGTGGCGATGGGAGAAGATACTTGATTCGGGTCTCATTTAAAGGCAGATCTGTCAAATTCGTACTTTCCAAGACGAAAGTACAGCTATCCTTTGACATGCGCACTTCTACGGATTTTGTTATTCAATCTGCCAACCAGTGTTTACAAAAAGGCACGTATTAGAGGAGAGTTTGCATAAAAATGAAGATACCAGTGAAAACAACACACACATAATCACTAACATGCAGGCCACTTGACTTGATAAAATAACAAACCGCACTTGATTTTATATTCCCTAAGAACATTGTAAAAGGCCTGCTGGATCAGGCCAGGGCCCCTCCAGTCCAGCATCCTGTTCTCACTGTGGCCAACCGGATGCCTAGAGGGAAGACTGAAACCTGCCGAATATGAGCAAAACAGCATTTTTCTCCCTCGCCATTCCTAACAACTGATATTTAGAGCTGTACTACGTGGACAACATTGGAGACAGAATATAGCTATCACAGCTTTCCACCCATAGCCTCATGCTCTATGAATATGTCCAAAAGCTGTCCTAATATCTATAAGATGTTTTCAATTAAAATAGCTGCTGCTGTTCAAGGCTCAACCAGCAAAGAGAAACTTGGCACGTTTCCCAAAACTGCAAAGGACCTCGTTTTCTGCTAATGAAACGAGATGCAAATTGCAGAGCAAAGTGTATAGGATGCACCTAGAGAAGCAGCAACTGATTAATTTCATTTAGTGGCATTGGCCCAGTTCCCCATTTTGGCAAAGGCATTTTGAATTTTATTCTTATTTTTCCCATGATGTATCAAATCGAATCAAATCAAAGAATAAATAACCATTTGTAGTTGTTACAGGTAGGTAGCCGTGTTGGTCTGACGTAGTCGAAACAAAAAATAAATAAAAAATCCTTCCAGTAGCACCTTAAAGACCAACTAAGTTTGTCATTGGTATGAGCTTTCGTGTGCATGCACACTTCTTCAGATACCTTCAGAATCTTCAGAACAAGATTCTTCTTCTTCATTTGTAGTTGCTTTCTTCATTTGTACCGGTAGTTGCTTTCTGTATCCGCCAGGGGCTGCTGGAGTGCAGGACATAGTAACTTTTCTGCTCTTCTGGAGAGCAGAAATGTGAAAGCTGGTGACCTGTGCACTGGAAAAATAAGCTAAAGGGGAGCCTGTATAGGGCTACCTGATCTGTGTTCAATAGGCAATTATAGTACCGAGTAATTGGGCGACAGAAGAATGTACAGGGCCAGATCAATACATTTTGCTGCAAGATGGGGCCTTTCCCCAAGATACATACAGAAGTCAATTGGACTGACAGTTGAATCTTACTCAAATATTGGTGAAAGAAAATATATTGAGGGAACTTGAGGCCACCAGGCTAGCATAGCGGCTACAGGGCAAGCATCATGGCACTATCCCCTCCCTGCCCGTCAGCATCTGCCACCTGAGGCAGCTGCTTCACTCTGCCTCATCACAGGACCGGCCCTGAGAGTGTACCCAATGGAAAGTGTTTCTTCAGACCTGATGTACTACTTTATTTTTTGTTTTATATATATATTCCACTTTAGAGTTGTCAGAGCAGCGAGAAGGTAATGGCGTTTCCGTGCGCTCGCAGAGCAGAACACCAATATAAAATGACAAAACCCAATTCAATTTAAAAGCTGTAAGTTTAATAAAACAAGGTTGCAGCTAATAAGCAACAGACGGCCGGCATGAGTAGAAGGCACCGCCGGGAAAATAATGGAAATAATGGAACAGCGGAACAGCAAAACAAGGAAGATTCAGGACAGATAAAAGCACTTATCCACACAGTGCGTCATTGAACAATAGAATTTGCAACGGAGGCAGATTTATGGTAGGTTTGCCTGAGACATGACCTGCAGGTGTCAGGAATTTTACTTTTTGAAACATGGCAACCCAAATTAGGGGGTTGGATTGGATGACCCTTGTGGTCTCTTCCAACTCTGATTGTATGAAATTTAGGGGAGTACAAAACAGTTCAGTGGCATTGGGAGCAGAGCCACAAGGGCACCCCAACTATGATGTAGAATAGAAGGCAAGAAGGGGGGGTACCAAATTTTGGCACCACATAGGATGCCCCTGAAATTTGAGACCCCAAGGTCTGCCACTGAGAAGCAGTGATGGCTACCAACCTAGAAAGCTTTACAAGAGGATTTCAACAAATCCATGGAGGACTGGGCATTCAGTAACGACCAAGCGTGAAGGCTACGTTCCCCCTTCACTCAATGCTGATGAAGAGGGGCCTGATCCAGGACTGCTCTTCTGACATTCCAGCAAATATGCTGAGCCACCATATTAAAAATAGCAGAACTTTATTAAGCCAATTGGACTTTATTTTGGGGGGCAGCTGTGGTGGCTGCTCAGAAATGCCACAGCAACTGTTTGCTGAAGATTTCAAACACTGGTGCCTACGGTTATGGACTAATATAGACCTGCAGCCATTTATTCGAGCAGAATCCAGTTTAGAGTTAGCTGGAATGTTCCAGCTACTTTGCGAAGTGCCTTAACATGAAACCACGTTTGAATTTATGGCGGAGTCAGCTGGCAAGTCATAAATAGTTCCTCTGTGGGGTATTGCTGTGAAAAGTGGCCTTCCCAGAGCCTGGTCAACAGCCCTCCACTTTTTAGGGGGTCAGTTCTGGGGGTTCCTGACTTTGTGTGATTTTGCCTATGCGAGTAGACCCCCCCCCCAAACTGAGCTCTCACTGTACTACTTTGGCTTTCCCACAAAGCATCCTGGGAAGGGTACATTGTTAAGGGTACCGAGAGTTGTTGACAGACCCCTATTCCCCTCACTGAGCTACAATTCCCAGAGTTCCTGGTGAAGAAGGACTGATTGCTAAGCTGCTCTGTGATTGTACAGTGGTACCTTAGTTCTCTAACTTAATCCGTTCCGGAAGCAGAGGCGTAGCAAGCCCAGGTGGTACCCGGTGTGGAATTGTCACACACACACCACGCCGCTTTGCTGGGGCGCTGGCAAAGCTGTGTCCTCTTAGGAGCCATGGCTCCCGTCCGTCCCCCTCCCTCCCTCCCTCCCTCCCTGGCTTGCGGTAAAGCAGCAAAGCAGGAGCCGCTTACAGCGAGCCGGGGAGGGAGGGAGGCTGGGAGAGGCGGATACTCTGCTCGCGGCTGCAGCCACGAATGGAGGATCCTCTACATGTGGCTGCAGCGGCACGATGGCTGCTTGCGCCGCCATGGCGGGGTGCCATATTGTCACCCCCAGAGATGTGCCACCGGGAGCGCATCGCGCCCCCCCCCATTGCGATGCCAGTGTCCGGAAGTTCGTTCCAAAACCAAGGCATGCTTTCCCATAGAAAGTAATGCAAAATGGATTAATCCGTTCCAGACTTTTAAAAACAACCCCTAAAACAGCAATTTAACATGAATTTTACTATCAGAAAAGACCATTGATCCATAAAATAAAAGCATTAAACAATGTACTGCAGTCACAAAATCAATCAATCAGTAGCTGAACTGCGTTCCACACAGTCACAAAAAAAGAAAGAAACAGAGCCAGAAAAACAGACCAACCTCGGTGTAACACTCAAATTGAAAGGGTAATGCTCAAATTGGAAGCGTAACACTCAAAAGGGGAATGTGGCACTCAAAACGGAGTACGTTTGGCTTCTGAAAAATGTTCGCAAACCGAAACATTTACTTCCGGGTTTGCAGTGTTTGGGTTCCAAGTTGTTTGAGTACCAAAGGCATTTGAGAACCAAGGTACCACTGTAGAGATTACTTACAGATTTCACATAACACTAAATATATACAAGCTGCCGCATGCTAACAAGCATCTGAAGAAAGACGGGAGAGCCTGCTGCATAAATGACATTGCTTGATTTAAAAGTTGCTGCCCTGGTTCCACCTAAAGATTACATTGTGCCAAGAATGCCCTTGCGGTTGCCTGCCAGCTATTGTTTAGTCATTCCTATCCATTCTCTTGGGCACTCTTATCATGGGAAATGCAGGGAAATGCAACGCCCATCCCAGAGAAGCCTGCCAGCTAGAGAAGAGAAATGCATGCTGCAGAAGGCATGGGTAGCTGGAACAAAAGAAGAAAATGTACACACACACACACACACACACACACACACACACACAATTTTTTATTGAGTTTTAATTTTTCTACATTTCAAAATAAACATTTTACAGACTTTAAAACATCCAATGACTTCCCTTCTCCTCCTTCCGTGGTTCATATTACATACCGTATTTTCCTGCATATTTTACTATAAGCATTCAAATCAATTTTCCACTTTTATATCCATCAAATATTGTTTACTCTGTTGAATTTATCTTACTGCTGCCATCGTTTTCAGCTGTTTACAATTGTTTTCCATATATTCAAATAAATATTTTCCACTCTTCTTTAAATATACATTCTTCTTGCTCTCTCCTTCTGTGTGTTAAGCCTGCAAATTCTGCATATTCTAACTTCTTAAATTGTCAATCCTCTTTACAAGGGACCTCGCTCACTTTCCATTTTTGGGCTAACAGAACCTGGGCTGCTGTTGTTGCATACATAAATAACTGGCACCTGGGGATTTCTGTCTGGGTTATTACCAACAAAAAGGACTCTGGGTTTTTTGGGGAAGGAAAAAACATTTTTTTCAACTCATTATAAATCATTTCCCAGTATTCTTTTACCTTTCTACATGTCCACCACATGGGGGGGAGAGAGATCCTCCCATTTCTTTACATTTCCAACACATATCTGATTCTGCTTTATACATCTTAGTCAGCCTACTGGGAGTTAAATACCATCTATGAATCATTTTCAAATAGTTCTCTTTCAGAGAATAACATGCGCTAAATTTCAAATCACTTTTCCAAAGTTTCTCCCAGAGGTTTAGGTCTATGTTGTGTACTGTATCTATTGCCCAGTGTGTTAATGATGCTCATCTTTTGTTTCCCATTCTAATAAGAAAAATATACATTTTAGACAGGAGTTTATCCTTATTTTGTAACAGTTCATTTTCAAATTGTCACCTTTGGTCCAGAAAACGCATTTTGGGGGGGTCTACTTTAAACATGTCCTAAATAATAATAATAATTAATAATTGTATCCCACCCTCTCCAGCCGAGGCCGGGGAACTTGGCTTCTTAAGTTCCCCATAGATTTCAGTCTGGGTTTGACCCCTGCAAACTCCAGCAATTCCCTGTAAGTTACCCATTGTCTGTCCATATTGACTCTCTTAATTGTAAATGCTTGAGTGGGGGATAACCATTGTTGTAGAAATTTAAGCATCAATCGATCCCATTCCTTAAGGGTGTAAAGGTGTTTTTCTTTCCAACAGATTTTTTAAAATTATTGTTTAGTCATTCCTATCCAGTCTCTTGGGCACTCTTATCACGGAAAATACAAGGAAATGCAACGCCCAACCCAGAGAAGCCTGCCAACTAGAGAAGAGAAATTGAATGCTGAAGAAGGCATGGGTAGATAGAACAAAAGAGGAAAATGTACCTATTAATTTAAATTTACCACCCTAAATCATTGCTAGTCCTCCCAGGATTTCTACAGATACAGCATAATACTCAGGGATCATCTCTGCATTGTTTAGTTGGCCAGGCAAGTAGATGGTTTAACTACCATCTAGACTAGAGCCAGTGTGGTGTAGTGGTTAAGAGCGGTAGACCCGTAATCTGGGGAACTGGGTTCGCGTCTCTGCTCCTCCACATGCAGCTGCTGGGTGACCTTGGGCTAGTCACACTTCTTTAAGTCTCTCAGCCCCACTCACCTCACAGAGTGTTTGTTGTGGGGGAGGAAGGGAAAGGAGAATGTTAGCTGCTTTGAGACTCCTTCGGGTAGTGATAAAGCGGGATATCAAATCCAAACTCTCTTACTGGGCTCATTCATCATCCCAGCTGTAACTTTGTCAGTTAACCTGATGACACTGTTGAATGGAGATAGAGACGTGTAATGTGGTAGACAAGCTCAGAGTTCAATTCCACATTCCAAGTTGCAATGCCAGCTCAACACTGCAAGAATGCCTGTTCATTGGACCTTGAGCTTAGCCCAGGGACAACGACAATCATCCCAATAAAACTTTTTAGATGGGAAGCCTGCAGTAAGTTGAAAGCAAAAAGGAAATTCATCTGGGAGAGCGAATGGACAACCACTGAGTTCATCTTTTTGAAGGGGGGGAAGGACAAATAGTAATAATGGGTGAATCAAGAGATGGGAAGCCTGTGGCCCTCCAGATGTTGCAAAACACCTGGAGCTATGTGGGTTCCCTATCCCCGGCCAGTAGGAGGGGCAGTGATGCAGTAAAGATCTTGACTAGGGGTCAGCAACCTTTTTCAGCCATGGGCCGGTCTACCATCCCTCAGACCATGTGGTGGGCCGGACTATATTTTGATGGGGGGAAATGAGCGAATTCCTATGCCCCACAAATAACCCAGAGATGCATTTTAAATAAAAGGACACATTCTACTCATATAAAAACACCCTAATCCCCGGACCGCCCATGGGCCGGATTGAGAAGGCAATTGGGCCGCATCCAGCCCCCGGGCCTTAGGTTGCCTATCCCTGATCTTGGTAAAGAATTAGTAAAGAAATAGGTAGCATGGAAGGAGGTAGCAGGAGCCCGATGTTCCATGGAGCTGGCTGGTTAGTCTTGGGCCAGTTGCCATCGCTCAGGCAGCGGTGGAGCTTCATGCTCCGCCACCGGGGGCGGAGAGCAGGCATGCTGCCCCCAGGGATGTGGCATGCATTCTGAGGGTGTGGCGGGCCGCACGTTTTGGGGGCGGGGCATGCATGCACAGGGCCGGGACATGCGTTTTGGGGCGGGGCACGCATTTTGGGGGCGGGGTGGGCAGCCGCGATGGCGCCCCTGGAATCGCGCCGCTCGGGGCACACCGCCCCCACCGCCCCTATTTTCCTACGCCCCTGTGCTCAGGGCAACATACGGTACCTCATAGGATAGTTGGAAGAGATGAAAATTTGTGGGGAAGAACCAAGCACACTGTCCCATGCTTCTTGGAAAAAGGGGGCGCTAAAACTGTCATCAATTCAGCACAGCTACTGTTTGCTTCTATTAAGGGCAGAGACGAGGGAAATGATGTGCTGGCTGCTAACACAGCATGTTTCCTATGCTCACCATTCCATTTGTGACAATTAGACTATTTAAAGTCCAGACAGCTGCTATATAGGATTAAAATTGGCTGATAGTACAGGCAGAGTAAGGTCCTGTGGAAAGTCAGGTGTTGTGTGTCACTCATTGCCTTAATGTAACATGCTCCTCAAGAATCTGTCTCGCAAGTCTGGCGATTATCCAGCCACACTTAAGAGCCTTTCAGGTCCCTTTGATTTCAACACTGGGAGAGTTTTGCGCCTGGTGGCCTCTCGTTGAAATCAATGGAACATAAAAGTGCCAAGCTTCAGTTGAATATTGCCCTTAAAACAAAATTCCTCGAGGTGGCTTCACGGAGCCTCGTTTATCCCAGAACTGTAATCATAAAATACTTACTATATTTGGCTGCACAGAATGGCGCCAACTTCATCCCATAAAGAGCATTCAGATCACCGTAAACAGAGCAACAGTAAACAGAGGCGAGTTAGTACTTATCATTGCCGGTCCACCCATAGCACTGATCCACTTTGTTTTAAACCATGGCTTAATTGTGAACTTGCCACACCATCACCACCAGCATGGACTGCTTATGGTTTGTTGGAAACGAAGAAAAAACCGCATTCTGAGTTCACAACACAACAAGACGTACTGTGGCTGGCTTGTGCCATGAGCAAGCAGTTGTGAAGGGACAGGAAGCATGTTCACGATTAAGCCGTGGTCTAAAATAAACTGTGTGACATGCAAAAAAGAGCCAGTGTGAATTTTCTCTTGGTCATGAATGAGGAAGAATACTGGGCAGTGAAGCTACCCCTCATAACAGTATCATTCCAAAACCCCGCATTAACACAATGCCCTTATATTAGGCCAGCCAACCAAAATAGTGTACACACTTTAGTAAAGTTGAATGCACTAATATGCAGCTTTGTCTTCTAGATCAACATGACATCCTCTACCTTTTCTGGTGTTATAAAACAACCCTGCAGGGCTAAAGTATCCATTTTTCAGAGGGATCTTCCGAAAGCTCCATTTACATAGCCTGGGATTCATTCAACAGCTGGAGTTAAGCTGGCAGGCAGATGGTGTTTTAGTACTAATAGTTTGTCTGTATTAATCTGACTGCAACAAGATATTTTGAGCACACATTTTCATTGATTTTCTGAGTCTTTGGAATGGGGCTGTCTAGAAATTATTATTAATTAACTTAATTCAAGTCAGATGGGGACCTCAAGAAATGTTTGTATGTTTTTGTCATTTTCCTCTTCTTTCCTCTTTTATCCCACCATGAATATGAATAAAACAGAATGCTATTGAACACATAAGAGTTCTGTTTGTTTTTAATGTTACAGCTCCGCAAACGTATTCCTGCTGTATCACAAATTGAGGTTGTCCTGTGTACATTTACCTGAGAGCTTACTTCTGACTTGACACACACAGGATTGCACCAGCAAGGCATGCATCTATGCTTCAAATGTATGTTACTTTTGCACCACTTTGTCACAGATTGCCCCCAAAATATTGGAAATCGCAGTTTAGTGGAGCTGTGGAATTCTAGCAGCCCGCTCCCAGAAAACCACAATTCCCTTGATTCCACGGAAAGAATGAATTATTTAGGTTTAGGCTGTAAATGTTGACAGTAACTTTCCACTATTAAATTTTTAAATTCATCAGAATGACCACTTTCTGCTTGTCAACGGAGAGTTTCAAATGAAGCCCTTATTGGAGTGTCCCTTCAGTCAGAAGTTTTGCTACCTGAAAGAGTTTTTTCTTTCTTTCTTGTAGGACCTCACTTGTGGAACTCCCTCGGCAAAGCTGCATTTTAGGGCACCGTTACTTTTAAGACACCAAAATCAGTTCCATTTACCTAAACCAGTGGTTTTCAACCAGTGTGCTGTGGCACCCTGGGGTGCCTTGAATGATGGTCAGGGGTGTGTGGGCAACACTGACCTCTGTCCCTCCCTCCTCTGATGCTCTCTTGAGTCTCTGCCTCCCAAAGGCTTGCACAGCTGTTTGTTGCAGCAGCCCTGGCTACAAATGCCCCAAGGAAATGGTGCCTCTGGGGCTAGCCAGGGGGTGCTTCCCAGGCCCCTGTGGGGCAGTATGAGAAGGCACCTCTCTTTTGGGCGGCGGGGGGGGGGGAGCTCAGAGATCAGGGTAGCACTTGTGGCTGCCCAGAGGACTTCCAAGGAGAAGGGAGAAGAGAAGAGGCTGAAGGAACACTCCACAAGGGAAGGTGTTTTGAAAAAGGGTGAGAGGCTGCCAGCTCTGCAGGCAAGGGGTGACATAACTGGGCTCCTGAACCCCACAGGGGTGCCGCAGAAAGAACGTAGTTGGTAAAGGGAGCCGGGCACTCAAAAGGTTGAAAACCTCTGACCTAAGCTTTTAATTCTAGTAAAGATCAACTGGCTCTTTTGAGAGGATTTGTGTTGATGTTTATATGCTGCCTATTGTTTTTTCATTCTGTGGGATAGTTTTGCTTTGTTTTACAATAAACAAAATGACATGCTCCATGTATCAGTGGAGCAAAAGCAGGCACTGACTTTTTCTAGGGAAATGTTCGCTAGGGAGGGTGATTGTGGTATCTCAGAGATCATTTCAATGTACTTTGATTATTTCTACTTTTAGTTAAGTATTTTCATTTATTTTCTTGATGCGGGGGGCTGCCCCCTGTCTATGCCCTGCGTGTTTAGGGAGGGAAAGGCACCCAGTATAAAGTTACTGCGGTTCAAAGGAG
The DNA here is from genome assembly GCF_965207765.1 of Zootoca vivipara. Lineage (NCBI taxonomy): Eukaryota > Metazoa > Chordata > Lepidosauria > Squamata > Lacertidae > Zootoca > Zootoca vivipara. Next base: position 115,869,500 of record NC_142582.1, on the reverse strand, counting down.
TTGAGAAGCCTAGGCGATTCCAGCAAGGAAAGCCAAACCAAGCTGCAATGGGCAGGCCAACCTAACACTTACCCCTGGTGATTTTGAATGCGGTAACCTTGAACGCGCAAAACGCCATGGCTAAGAAGCCTTTGTGCCCAGAGGGGGCGGCGGCGGCGGCGTGAAGTTCAAAGGCTCCATCGTGCCATTGCAGGCCGTGTGAATTTGCTACTGTATATAAGCCCGTTCCCGCAACTGCAAGCCTCGACCCCTAGGGAGCATCAGGCCATTGCATAAGCCTCCTGAGCAGTCCCTACTGACGCGCTTACATAACACAAGCACCGAGGATGTCTCCCACGCTGCCGCCACCCACCGACCCCGAAAGATAAGCTCCGCAGCAAGCACCCCGCACCTCCGATCCCGGGGCGCGCTCAGCCAAAGCGTCCCCGGACACCTGTCCCGCCGCGCCTTTGCGCAGCGCTCGGCAGAGCGGAGCGATGAGCCCAGCCGATCCCAGGCAGGGCAAGCGGCGGCGAAGGCGGAGAGAGCGAGGCCCAGAGGGAGGAGTCTCCGGCAACGCCATCGACGGCCCCGCCGCAGCTCCGGGTCCTGAAGCCCTCCGGCTGCAGGCTGCTTTTATTTTGCTGCAAGAGCCTCCTCTGCACCAGGATCCTCGCGCGCTCCCTCTGTCTCTCCATGCCTTTTAGGTGAGTGGCGCGCTCGGGCTGACGTTGGACGACCCACAGCAGGGCTTTCCCCGGCCGCGCGACCGGAGCTCGCCTTTGCGGTCACTTTGACAGCCGATGGCGCCACCCTCAGCCTCGGTTCGGGGGCACCGGCTGCTGGCAACTGGGTGCCCCCTTCTTCCTTGACTCGGCTCATCTACCCCGCTTCCTCGGAAATGGGCGGGCAAAACTTTTCATGCTCCCCCACCCCCCGGTCTGCCCTCCTCGGGATCTAGCGGTCGCCTTGCGCGGTAAAAGCGCAGACTGGGAAATGCCACCCCGAGCCGGGTGTCGCCCCCCGGTCCCCTCCCATTTCTAAGCCTGAAGCCTGGGAACTTTTCGAAGCGGCGCGGGGCAGCGTCACCACCGACTGTGTTTCCGGACGCTAATAATGTATCGATTGCTATTACTATTGCATTCCCCGCTGCCGCATAGATAGATAGATTGGCGGTGAAAGCGGTTTGCGCGCGGCGCGGATCCTAACTGCCTCTGCATGTTGGAAGGAAGTCTCAGGGTGTCATTTTAGGATTACAGGCGGAGGTGCTGCATGAGGCACTCGCGGTGCGCTATGGAAAGGCAAATGGAGAGGGGGGCTTTCTTGTATCCGATGGCAGCTAGTCTTTGGTTTTACAAAGTGTGTAGCAGATCTTTCTGTAAAACAGAAACTGGAAAATGCGATGAGCAGAGAAGGGGCGGGGGGAGCGAGGGGCGCTGGCAGAAAGGGGCCGGTTGTGCAATTGCCTCCTTGTATCGTACATAATGTAGCGGTTTATTTATAGTTCGTGGAAGGAGGCGCCTCTGGAAAAAGGCGCTCTTTTTTTTAGAGAGAGAGAGAATATATTGTAACAGCTGGGCCGATGTTTTCTCAGGGATACATTTCCTGATAGTTTTGTTGTTGTGTGTGCGGGGTTGGGGGTGTTCTCCGAAAAAAGAACTTCTCCGACGGTGCTCAGTACATAACAGACGGTATTTGGCGAAATCCTCCTCCCTCATTTTTCCGCCAGTGGAGAATTTCAGGCGTAATTGTGGGTCCAGAAGTAACTGTTTATTTTTGTTTTAATACTACCGAAAGAAGGGACGGCCTCGGTCTGAGCCCCTCCCAGCCCTCCTCTCTTAGCTCGTTGACCAATAGAAAGTAACAACAGTGTTTCATTCAGAATTAACTGACTCGAATATATTTTTCTATTCTTTTTCTTCCGCTTCTTCCTCCTCCAACGCTGGGGATCGGAATGGGGCGGGGAGGGGGCTTCGCCATACAGATCACTTCCTCTACCTTTGAGCTGCGGCCCTTTGTTGTAATTCCGTATAATCCAGTAGTTCCATCATAGTATTGCAGAGTTGGAAGGGACCACGAGGGCCACCTAGTCCAACCCCTGGCAATGCAGTAATCTTTTGCCCTACGTGGGGCTCAAACCCATGACCCTGAGATTAAGAGTCTCATGTTCTACCCACAATTGTTCTGGAGAATATTTGGCAAATCCCCTCCACCTAAATTTTGCCACCCGTCTGTAGGGGTGGCAAATCTTAAGAACCATTTTCACTTCATCCTAAAATAGTTATATTAATAATTCCTTGGTCTGAAATGGGCTGGTACACTTCCCTCCAAAACCTCAAATGCAGTAGGCAGGATTCCTCCCAAAGTAGCTTGAAACCTTTGACTCTTTCATACCTGTAACACTTAAGGAAAGCTGGGAGGGGAGGTGGCAGAGAGAGAACTTTTGCAGTACTGTACTTCTTCATGCAGCACATAGTTAAACTAAAAAGGTAAAGGACCCCTGGATGGTTAAGTCCAGTCAAAGACAACTATGGGGTTGCAGTGCTCATCTCTCAGGCCGAGGGAGCCGGTGTTTGTCCACAGACAGATTTCCGGGTCATGTAGCCAACATGACTAAACCACTTCTGGCGCAATGGAACACTGTGACGGAAACCAGAGCACACAGAAATGCCGTTTACCTTCCTGCCACAGCGGTACCTATTTATCTACTTGCACTGGCATGCTTTCAAACTGCTAGGTTGGCAGGAGCTGGGACAGAGAAATGGGAACTCACTCTGTTGCTGGGATTCGAACCGCCGACCTTCTGATCGGCAAGCTATGGAACTCACTATCAGCTGCTACCGTAATGGTTACTAACCTAGATGGCTTTAAAAGAGGATTAGCCAAATTTGTGGAGGATAAAGCTCTTCTTCCCCAGTTGGAGGTAGCAGTGTTTCTGAACGGTACTTGCTGGAAGCAACAGCGGCATCTGCTCGGCTACTGTGAGAACAGGATGCTGGACTAGATGGGCCATTGGCCTGATCCTGTGAGTTCTTCTTATGTACAGTCATACCTCTTGTTGTGTTAGGTTCATGTTGCGTCTTTTCGGCTTGCGAATGCGGCAAACCCAGAAGTGTATACTTCCAGGTTTTGCATGCGCAGAAGAGTTCTGTGTGCTTCACACATGCGCAGAAGCGCTCTATTGTGCTCCGTGCTTGCGCAGAAGTGCTGCTCTGGTTGCAGACTTTTCAGAGTGTGAATGGCACCCTGGAACAGATTGTGTCCGCAGCCAGAGGTACCACTGTACATATGTTCCAGTGCTGCTGCTCTTTCAGTGGATAGAAGGGTGCAATTTGGCACAGGGGTCAAATCCCTGCTTGGCCAGAGGATGAGCTATGTGCACACCATATACTTAAAGCACATACACACACCCCAGCCCACTGTAGTCTACTCTTCACAGAGGTACAGTTTCCCACCACCCTTAGCAAATTACAGTTCCTAGGATTCCTTGGACTGGAGGTCCCCCTACCAGCTGCCTGGGTTTGTGGCTGTCTGACAGACCCACCCGCAGACAGTTGAGCAGGAACTGCAGAGCAGGTGCAGAACTGTCTGCCTAGCAGCATGTGAAGTGACTCGGGAGGAGGGGAGGCACAGGGATACACCTGTTCTGAACTAAGGATGGAGCCTTCAGCTGCTATGTACAGCCTGAGCTGCTTGACCACTGAAGCACAGCTCTCATTCCAGCTCCATCCTTTCTGTACTGCAGAAAAGGACAGTGGTATCAACATGCAATTGTCCTATATGTATGTGTCTCAGGTTGCATTTAACTAGTTTTTATTCAGAGAAGACCCACCCCCCAAAAAATGGCCATGACTAATTTAGGCCCATTAATTTCAGTTTGTCTACTCTGAGTAAACGTTAGTTGAATACAACCCTTGATAATTTTTTGCTCTCGTTCTAATTTACAGCATTCCCAAGAAAACACAATGTTTTAGCTTTATGATCCACCTTACTCTTTGAAAACACGAGGAAAACGGGCAGTTTCTAATAATGTTCTTGTTTCCTTTGTCTACCTTTCCTAATTTGAATAATATTTGTAAGTTGCAGCATAAGCATAAACTGAAAACAAGATACTTAGGGTGTTCGTGCAAGGTGCAAGTATATAGCTGTGGGAAAACACAGGTAGATGTTGGTGGAGAAACTCCTCCAATCGCACCTGTTTGCCTTCTGTGATTGGACACCAGCATTGCTAAATGTGCCTGAGCCAAGCCAATGAGTATATGGAGATCTTATACCATCTTTGAGCTTCCAGCCTAAAAAAGCAGCAGCAGCAGCAGCAGCAGCAGCAGCAACAACAACAACAACAACAACAACAACAACAACTATTTATTATTTATACCCCACCCATCTGGCTGGATTTCCCCAGCCCCCTGGGTGGCTCCCAACAGAATACTGTATTAAAATATTAAACATGTATATCTCCCCTTAGGGACCCTGCAAAGGTAGTATGCTGCCTGCCCGCTCAGCAAAAAAGTGAGCCCGCTCTAGCCTTCCAATGCAATGAACACAAAGGCATTGTTGGTTTGTTTGGATGATTTAAGTACTTAATCAAAAAGCTGTCCAAAGTGAAACACAGCTAAAACCCAGAAAGCAGATTCAAAACAAATGCACATAAAACAAACACATGCAAACACAGATAAAAATCAATAAAACTTTAGAATATCTATAGGTTACTAAATTACCTGTCTGGGTAAACATTTTCAGCAGGTGTCTAAAGCAATCGAGTGAGGGCAGCTTCCTAATGTCAATCGGCAGGGAGTTCCAAAGGATGGCCACAGTAAGGGACTGACTCGTCACGAATGCAGAACAAACATTATACTGTATGGTGGTTGTAAAAGATGCAAGTCCGCAGATTGAAACAGTCGAATAGGCACCTCACCTTAGAGGCGACTGAAGAATGGTAGGAAGTTAGTGAATTAGGCAGACCTACTGCATTCAGTGCTGCAGGTATGGGTGTGCATGGAACTGCTGCTTTAATTTTATAAAAGTGTGTTTTAATTGCAGCATTAAATGCATATGTTTATGTATTGCAGACTACTTATTTTTAGGGTTTTGCTGTTTTGCATCGATTTAATTCCCCCCCCCCATTACCTGTGCATTACCTGTTCTAAAGATCACTGAGATGATATACGTACGGTAGAGCACTTTGAAATCCTCTGTTTAAATGCTAAGCATTCTTCTTAATGCCAAGTAGAAGCAGGCATTAATTAGTTTCAGGAGCCCTCTGCCTTTACATCTTTATTAATGGCTCCAGGTAGGACCTAAAGGGGGGGGGGCGGGGAAGAGAAGAAACATGTTAACATTTTGTCCATCAGATTACTGTAACACTATGGCTTATCCTCCATGTGAAACACATTCATTATTCACCCATTAGCACCGTGGACAAGTCTTGGCTTGTGCCTCTGCAGAGTTAAACCGCCAAAAGAGCTGCTCTCCGGGGTATAATTACAGCCCGGCACGTGATGACCTTTTTGCATCGTAGACGTGTATTGTTGGCACACTTTGGTGCCTTCCCACTAGCGGTTGCTTGGTGGGTCTGTCTCTGCAAGGGATAAACAAAATATCTCTTTCCAGAAAGGGAGGCGCCTGCATGAAAGAGGCTGGGCATGGAAGACCCGCTCGATTCTGCAGGGAAACAAGAAGAGGGCCGAATAAATTGCTTGCCATTGGCCAGCTTTAAAGCATTCATGCCAAACCATCCAGCTCTTTCCCCTTCTCTTTGTTCAGAGGGGAAGAAGGCAGCCAGCAGCCTTTTTGATTTGTGGATTTAGAGAGGCTGCTTAGTATGCTCCTTTTATTAGGGCCAGGGTGGGGGGACATGTGTTGCTCGGACTGTTGTTGGACTGCAGCTCCCACCTTAGATAGATCAGTTGGTAGAGCGTGAGACTCTTAATCTCAAGGTCTTGGGTTCAAGCACCACGTTGGGAGAACGATTCCTGCATTGCAGAGGGTTCGACTAGATCAGGCATCCCCAAACTGCAGCCCTCCAGATGTTTTGGCCTACAACTCCCATGATCCCTAGCTAACAGGACCAGTGGTCAGGGATGATGGGAATTGTAGTCCAAAACATCTGGAAGGCCGAAGTTTGGGGATGCCTGGACTAGATGGATGGTCGCTTCCAACTCTACAGATCTATGATTCCTGGTTATTGGCTCTGCTGTCTGCGGCTGAAATCCAGCAACACCCTTTTATTAACACACCTCTTTGTAACACAGTCCTGTTGTGTGGCATTAGCTGGAAAAGGCTACCAACTTTTGTTTAACCTGAGGACTCACCAATGGGCAGTGATCTTCAACAGGTGTTTCTAGAGCTAACCAAAGAGTTTTGCTTGATGGTTTTGGAGAGCCAGAAAAGGAGTTTAGTGGCTGGCGACAGCTCTGTGACACATTTCACAGTAGCCGGCTAGCTATGATGGCTGGACTCTGCCTCTCTTGGGGCATCTTAAACACTAGCAGCCTTATTATAGCATTAGTGGACAAGACTCTGCTTCATCAGTTGCATGGAGCATAACCTTTAAGTGGATTTACATATACAACAGGGAGGGTGTGTTGTAAGCAGTATGGGTTAGGAGAATGATATGGGTTAAGGGTAGAGCACGTGCTTTGTATGTAGAATGCTCCAGGTCCAATCCTTGGCATTTCCAGGTGGAAAAGGCCATGGAGCTCCACAGTCATTTAGTGGAACAATTCAGAGCCACCCAGAGTGGATGGGAAAACCCAGCCAGATGGGTGGGCTATAAAGATGATGATGATGATGATGATGATAATGATGATGATGATGATGATGATGATGATGATGATTAGTGCTGGCCAGCCTGTTTTGGACTACAGTTCCCATCAGCCCCGAACTCCTGAACTAGGAGCCGAAGCACAAGCAAGAACCAGCTTCCTTACAGACACGCCCTTAATCCCTTTACCCACCCATCTTTTTCGCGATTCCCTTCCCCAAACTCAAAAGCAGCACTCAGGCTTGTAGTCTCTCTCCGTGCAACACCTTACTCTTTCCTTCGGAGAGTTTTGCCGAGTCCAGTTTCGTCCCCAGCCTTTCTTCCTCTTCTTGCTTCTAAAACTCTCAATTTGAGGGATTTAATTCCCAGGGAATTAGCTGCATCCTTTCCTCTCTGCCACCGTGTGCTGCGTTCCCTTTTAAGCCATCTGCTCTTCTCTTTTATCTGCCGCCAGAGGAGAAGCCAAGCCCCGTGTTTACACAGCAGCGTGTCAGTCAGGCCTTGCCAAAAAGGCTTTCCTCCCCCGGCACGTTGGATCCTCGTTTGGCCCCCTCCTTGGCTAGCCGCAGATTCCTCCCGTGATTTGACGAATTTGTGGAGGATAAAGCTATCAGTGGCTATCAACCATAGTACCTGTGTTCCACCTCCGCTGCTGGGGCAACAGTGCCTCTGAATACCAGTTTCTGGGCATCGCAAGTGGGGAGAGTTGCACTCACGTCCTTTTCACAGGCTTCTGGAGAGCCGCACTTAACAGGAGGCCACAGTCTGCTCCCCCTTCTCCCTTGGACCACTCATCATCATCATCCCAACACTAATCCCCTGGTTCTGAGCCTTCTTCCCCTGGGGGGTTCCCTGGCTGGTGCCTCCCACCACTCCTTTGCATCCAGCCAGTCCATGACAAGGTGCTCAAGAACTGGTCCTTATGGTTCCTCTCTAATATAGGCCTGCTTCTAAATAGTTTACCCACATATTCAGAAGGTGTGCCGGCCTGGCCCAGGATTCCACAACAAGCCATTGTTTCTTTTTAAAGACGAAACAGCGTCACCAATTATTTTTAATGGTTTTCAGAGGAGCTTCCAATATGTAGGGAGCTAGAAGGCGCACAACAGGGAGGCAACAGCTTCGCAGCAGCTCCCCGTCATGAAGCGTTGCAGCCAATGGGCTCTTGAAAGAAACCAACTTCTCATTTCCTCCATGACTTGCATCTCGGCAGGAAACCTCAGTGTTTTTTCAGCACGTCATAGGGAGCCTTTAACTTGCTCATCAGAATAAACTGGTCACAGGGTGCTCGTTCTCAAAAATTCCACCCACAACCCAAAATCTGATAAAGGTGTTTCCTTTTATTGATTGGTTTGACCAATCTACCGCTGATAGTCACGCAAGAGGCGCCTCCTGCGATCATTTGCTTTTTGCACTTTCCCCGTCAAAATTCTTTACACCTTCTTTGAGTGCTCAGCCTGAACATGCAATGGAAAGAAGTTTACAGGGTGCTTTGGGACATGTGTGTGCCCCTTCCACCACGCCTGACCTTCACATGTTTAGCACAGTTACAGGTAGGTAGCCGTGTTGGTCTGAGTCGAAGCAAAATAAAAAAATTCCTGCAGTAGCACCTTAAAGACCAACTAAGTTTATATTTTGGTATGAGCTTTCGTGTGTATCTGAAGAAGTGTGCATGCACACGAAAGCTCATACCAAAATATAAACTTAGTTGGTCTTTAAGGTGCTACTGCAGGAATTTTTTTTATTATGTTTAGCACAAACATCTGTAGGGAATTCCGTGCTTGGGTGCCGCCTCTTTGCAATCTGGACCCTGAAAACCCTGGAGAGCTGTGCAAAGAAAATTTTCAGATTCAGAGATTCGGGTGAGGGAACAGTAGTTTATTAACCCTAGACTCGGGACAAAGTTACTTGAGAGACTGCCTAACAGGGATCAGCAAACCTTTTCAGCAGGGGGCTGGTCCACTGTCCCTCAGGCCTTGTGGGTGGCCGGACTATTTTTTTGGGGGGGGTGAATGAATTTCTATGCCCCACAAATAACCCAGAGATGCATTTTAAATAAAAGGACACATTCTACTCATGTAAAAACATGCTGATTCCCGGACCGTCCGCGGGTCGGATTTAGAAGGCGATTGGGCCGGATCTGGCCGCCGGGCCTTAGTTTGCCTACCCATGGCCTAACACCTCATACACCTAGCAAGTCACTGCAACTGTCGGGGAAAATTTCTCCTTCATGTCCCTAAAATATCAGAAGTCCCCTCCACAGTAACTCAGAGCAGAACTTTCAGTGTGGCTGCCCCAATTTTGCCAAACAGCATCTCCGTTTAGGTACCCCTGCTGTTTGTAGTTTCCAGAAACATTGGAAGACATTCTTGTTTCACCAACCTGTTCCAGTTGGACGAAAAAAGGCCTCTGCCTTGGTTGTCCATTTTGTATTGTGTTTAAATTTGTACTTAGCTGTGTTTTTGTACTATTTTTGAATTTTTAGCTGTACTTAGTAGTGTTTATGCAAATGGCCTTGAGTCACATGTGAAAGGCGATTCATAAATAGATGCATAAAATGATTTGCTTCAGGGCATGCCCTGAAAGATGGTGGTTGTCAATGTTCCAGTATCCTTGACCACAGCTCCCATCTTCTCTGACCTCTGCCTATGTTGATTATGGCTCATGGGAGTTGTAGTCCAACAGCATCAGGATGGCACCATGTTAGCTGGGCTGTCATTGGAAGCAGATTCTGCGACTCCAATTCAAGCCCCGTCTTCAGTACTGGACACTTCTCTCTCTGGGTCTGGAATGTGGTCCCTGTTGCCTCACTGATGTTGTTGGTCCCCAACTCCCATCAGCCCCAGTCAGCATGGCCAAAGGTCAAGGATGATGGGAACGGTCATCCAACAACATCTAGAGGGCCACACATTGGCCAGCCCTACATATCTGGCTGCCCAGTTCAGACAACAGATGGTTCTTCTGAACAAACCAGTTTTGCAGGGGTAGGCTGCAAGGCTGTTGCGAGGCTGACTTTCAACCCTACAGGAACAAACAGATGTCATTTATTAAGAATACTGTGCTTTGCAGAAATGAATCACCATTTTAGGAGAGTAAATCAAGGCTCTGGAGGCCTGGCCTCTTCGTCACTCACTGAAACCCACCCTGAAACCAACAAATTGAATTGAGTCCCTCCCAGGAAGCCATCAGCCTTGTTGCAAAGACAGTGACTCACAAGAGGTTGAGCTCTTCATTTCAGCTATATTAAGCAGCTCGGACCCATTTTAATGATAGGGCGCACTGCTTCTGGCCTAATCTGCATCATGGAAGAATGAGATCCCTTCCCCCACCCTCTAGCCTATTGGGTTTTGCAAGGCAAATTTTTGTTCTTCTGGCTAAGTGGTGTAATTAGGTGGCTGGCTTTGTCCATGCCGTGCAGAAATTAAACTTTAGGTCTTGATTACTCTGCATAGAGAAAGGCAATGCTTTCTAAGGCAAATATAATGGCAGCGTAGATGTTTGGGGAAGGGCTGTAGGGTCTGCTTTGCATTCAGGTTCAATCCTTGGCATCTCCAGGAAGGGTTAGGAATGTCTGCCATCTAAAACCCTGGAAAGCTACAGCCAGTCATTATAGATAACACTGAGCTAGAGGAAGCAAGGCGTCTAACTCGATAGTCCTATGTGTGCCTGATCACTTTTTTCTGGTGTTGTTAGAATCAGAGAATTGTACAGTTGGAGGCGACCCCAAGGATCATCTAGTCCAGGCATCCCCAAACTCCAGATGTTTTGGCCTACAACTCCCATGATCCCTAGCTAAGAGGACCAGTGGTCAGGGATGATGGGAATTGTAGTCCAAAACATCTGGAGGTCCAATGTTTGGGGACGCCTGATCTAATCCAATGTCTGTAATACAGGAATCTCAACACACAGACTCCCATCCAATTTGAGACCATACCAGACCCTGCTTAGCTTTGCTAAATGTGCTAGCAGTTTTATTGCTGCAACACTAGGAAGGTTTGGTCTTCTTCTTCTTCTTCTTCTTCTTCTTCTTCTTCTTCTTCTTCTTCTTCGGTGCTCACTCGTAGCCAAGTAAGATTGTCTTCCATAAACAAGATTACAACAATGGGTCCGTAAGTGACTGTGGAGGCCAATTCTGGATACACACGTCCTTCCACAGTGGGGACATTGGTTCCCAGGCGGGAGTTGATCACGGTGTGGATTTGCCAAGTGTGCCTTCCTCTTAGCACGTTTCTCCCATGCGTCCTGAGATCGAGTTTCTTCAAAGCCCATGACACCTTTGGTTAAGGCTGTTATCCAACTGGAGCACTTGCAGGCCAAGGTTTCCCAATTGTCAGTATTTATACTACATTTTTTAAGATTTGTCTTGAGACAGTCTTTAAACCTCCTTTGTTGACTACCAGCATTATGCTTTCCATTTTTAAGTTCGGAATAGAGTAGTTGCTTTGGAAGACAATCATCAGGCATCCGCACAACATGACCAGTCCAACGAAGTTGATGTTGAAGAATCATTGCTTCAACACTGGTGATCTTTGCTTCTTCCAGTACACTGATATTAGTTCGCCTAAGTTCCCAAGTGATGTGTAAAAATTTTCAGAGACACCGATGATGGAATCTTTCAAGGAGTTGGAGGTGACGTTTATAAGTGGTCCGTGTTTCACAAGCATATAGTAAGGTTGGTAGTACAATAAGCAAGCATTTTGGGTTCCCTGCGAATGTCCCGGTCCTCAAACACTCTGCACTTCAATCAGGAGAAAGCCGCACTCGCAGAGCTCAAGCGATGCTGGATTTCGGTATCAATGTTGGCCCTTGTGGAAAGGTAACTGCCTAGGTAGGAGAAGTGATCAACGTTTTCCAACGTTACACCACTGAGTTGGATTTGTGGCACTGCAGAGCGGTTTTTTTGTACTTCTTGGTGCAGCACTTTGATTTTTTGGACGTTGAGTGATCCTACTACCATATAACACCACTCCTGAAAGACCTACATTGGCTCCCAGTACGTTTCCAAGCACAATTCAAAGTGTTGGTGCTGACCTTTAAAGCCCTAAATGGCCTCGGCCCAGTATACCTGATGGAGTGTCTCCACCCCCATCGTTCAGCCTGGACACTGAGGTTCAGCTCCGAGGGCCTTCTGGCGGTTCCCTCACTGCGAGAAGGAATGTTACAGGGAACCAGGCAGAAGGCCTTCTCGGTAGTGGCGCCTGCCCTGTGGAATGCCGTCCCATCAGATGTCAAGGAAATAAACAACTATCTGACTTTTAGAAGACATCTGAAAGCAGCCCTGTTTAGGGAAGTTTTAATGTTTGATCTTTTATCGTGTTTTTAATGCTCTGTTGGGAGCTGGCCAGAGTGGCTGGGGAAACCCAGCCAGATGGGCGGGGTATAAATAATAAAAGTTGTTAAAAGTTGTTGTTGTTGTTGTTAAATGTAAAACTTATCTTTAAGTAGATTCAAACACAGCTGGTGACCATTCCTTGCATGTGGATGCAAGTGAGTTGCTGGTCTGTGTCCTTACACACACCGCTTCTGATCTTCTTGCAAGGAAAGACTGGAGCATGTCAGATGAAGCAGTAGGCTAGAGCACTTTGTTTCTAATGGGTCAGCTTGCAAGGAATTGCCCCACAGCACTGACTCTCCAGTCATTCCCATGTTGAGGTTTGCAACTGTAGACTGCATGTGTTCAGAGGGGTAGCCCAGGCAAGAAAAGGGGAAATGCCAAAAAGCTTACCCCAAAAACAGATTTTGCTGGTGAAGTCGCTATCTTGTTTCACCCAGCGTGAAAGTTTTCAAATCATCTCTGGAAAACGCCAGGGCGATTGCTTGTGTTATTCCGTAACATTATGTGACTGCAGAACTCACATGGGAAAAGAATGCCCGTTCAGATCACAAGTCCAATGCGAAGAAAAACAATGAAAATTGCCATATGCAAATTGGCCTGGTTTGCATAAAGTTCCCACCCCAACCCCCATGGAAATGCTCCCAATTCAACATTTTCCCTAGAAAACTCACAGCACAACAATACAACCATTTGGCTGGCAAGGGCTATTTGAGCTTTTTCATCTGAAAACCAGCCTTGTTTGTTTTTCTAAAAAAGTTACTACCCTGGGGAAAAAATCCTAGGTTGCCAGAAGATGACAGAAGAAGGGCAGAGAGCTTTGTGTCTAATTCAGCTGCCCACTGCATTCCCATAGCAGGAGGAAGTCTTTTCTGCCAGCCTGCTTGCTCACTTCTGTGCGGTGACTTCTTGCCTATGGCTGCCAAGCTCCTGCTTAAATACAAGGCTGGTATAAGTTAAGCATGGAGGCAGTGAGAGATTTTACTTTCTTGGGTTCCATGATCACTGCAGATGGTGACAGCAGTCACGAAATTATGGAAGTGAGAGCTGGACCATAAACAAGGCTGATCGCCGAAGAATCAATGCTTTTGAATTATGGTGCTGGAGGAGACTCTTGAGAGTCCCATGGACTGCAAGAAGATCAAACCTATCCATTTTTAGGAAATCAGCTCACTGGAAGGACAGATCCTGAAGCTGAGGCTCCAATACTTTGGCCACCTCATGAGAAGAGAAGACTCCCTGGAAAAGACCCTGATGCTGGGAAAGATGGAGGGCACAAGGAGAAGGGGACAACAAAGGACGAGATGGTTGGACAGTGTTCTCGAAGCTACGAACATGAGTTTGACCAAACTGCGGGAGGCAGTGGAAGATAGGAGTGCCTGGCGTGCTCTGGTCGATGGGGTCACGAAGAGTCGGACACGACTAAACGACTAAACAACAACAACAACGTAAGTTAAGCAGCATGACCATAGAGGATCTAATGCATATCACCAATGATGTGAGATCAGGGGAGGCACCTAATATCCCCAATTAAGCAGCATATGTCAGTGGATAGATCACCTGCCTTACATGCAGAGAAGGTCTTTGAATCAAATAATTTCAGGCTGAAAGGATCAGGGAGCTGGTGAAGTATGTTGGTGGTTGTACCGTGTATCCACATGGTTTGTGCACGGTTACGGTGCATCGTGCTGCCCACCACCATTTCTCCGGTTTGCAAATCTGCCCCCAAGCCCCAAAGGGATTGGCAACCACTGGGATGCAGAGGTGTTTCAAAATGAAATGAATAAACAGCAGTATAAGTCACCTCAAACAAGAACCAGATGCTGAAATACAGCCAGATAACTCTGTCCTTAACTCTCAGACCCAGTGGTTATGTTTCCCCGGACCCATTAAAATTATCCCTGCTAATTAATCAACTGTGGGACCCAGGTGGCGCTGTGGGTTAAACCACTGAGCCTAGGGCTTGCTGATCAGAAGGTCAGTGGTTCGAATCCCTGTGATGGGGTGAGCTCCCGTTGCTTGGTCCCAGCTCCTGCCAACCTAGCAGTTTGAAAGCACGTCAAAATGCAAGTAGATAAATAGGAACCGCTACAGCGGGAAGGTAAACGGCGTTTCCATGTGCTGCTCTGGTTTGCCAGAAGCGGCTTTGTCATGCTGGCCACATGACCTGGAAGCTATACGCCGGCTCCCTCAGCCAATAATGCGAGATGAGCACGCAACCCCAGAGTCGGTCACGAATGGACCTAATGGTCAGGGGTCCCTTTACCCTTTACCTAATTAATCAACTAGCACTTAGTTGATTAATCTATTACCTAAAGCACTTAAAGTCTGCAATGCCAGTAATTACTGGAACGAATAAATGGCAAGGGGACAGTTCCGCTAAACTTTTTTTTCCCAAGTAGGCACCTGTACCTAACCAGTCAAAGGTGACTCTGCTAACCGATCCGAAGGAGCTTTAATAAAAAGATTTGAGACCTGGGTGGCTGGTGTCTCTCCAGGTCAGGTCAGCGGTGACTGAGAATCATTACTATCTGATCAGTGTCTGGTGGTTTAAGAGGAGCTGGCCTCCTTCCAACTCTTTAACTGACAGCTTAACTATCTTCCTGGCAACTTCAGCGGAGAACCTGAGGAGCACAGCCCTTAAAAGAAAAGAAGCACAACACACCATTCTCTCCAGGTTGAATTAGTGGCAGGTTAATGGGAGTCGCATTGCTTACATTGCACATGTGACCCTACAGGTTTCTCTTGGGCCCCTGGGAAGACACACATTTTTCACTCTCATCCCTGGCATAATGCAGCAGAGGGTGGCAGATGACAGGCTGTGTTATGTTCTGCTTGACACAAGCTGGCAAAACCCCTGTGAAGCTTGGGAGGAGACAGCTTGGCCCGCTGCTATGTTTATTCAGCACAAAGGGCTTGGCGTGGGAGTTGTGTGTGGACTGTGCCTTCACAGCTTTGGAAATAATTTCCACAAAAGCCATTAGCCTGCACAGAAAATTGCTAGCCCACCGTGTGCTGGCAGAGGAAGAAGGTAGCTGCCAACAGCTTGGTGCATTTTTGTTCAGTGGGCTGGAGAATAAGACTTATCAGCAGCTGCTAGCTATGAGGGCTGTGCGCTGCCTTCACAGTCAAAGAAGAAGGTGATGCTTCTGGATATCAGTTGCTGGGAACTGCAGAAGCTCAGGTTCTCCTTGTGGGTTTCCCAGAAGCATTTGGTTGGCCCTTGTAAGACAGGATGCTGGACTAGATGGGCCGTTGGCCTGATCCAGCAGGCTCTTCTTATTTTCTTATGTTAACCCCAGTTTGCCATTAACATCTGAATCAGAAACTGTAGTTAAAACCTTTAAAGGTTTTATTGGAACGAATCAGGATCATAAACCATGATTTGATCTTGGTGTATTTCAGTAAACTATGGTTTTAACTATCCACGGTTTATCCTTTTCAGACATAGTGAGAAACCGTGGTTAGTTTAAACATGGGCGCGGATGCTTCTGATCTCCTTGCAACTGCACCAAAGGAGAGGAAAAGGGGGCGTGTGAGAGACCAAAGCTTTCCCACCTTCTGTTGCATGGAACTAAATTACATCCTGAACCAGGCCATTAAGTCACAGTTTCCCATTTCAGATGTAAGGATAAGCTGTAGATTTTACCCACATTTTATTACACAGGGATTATGATATCTGTACTGACCCACTGCATTTACAAAAGTCAGCTACAAGACCTGATCGTGTGTGGCGCATGCCATGGGCATTTCTGGGTTGGAGCTCCATGTTGCTAATGTTATTTCCTGTTTGCTTTTCTACTTCATTTGCTGCCTTGAGCATTTCCTTTCAGAGGAGAAAAGCGAGATAGATATTTGTGTATAAGTGAATAAAATATATCCTCTGTGGAAGGGGGGGGAAGAGTAAGGAGCAGCCATTTGGAGATGGTGTTGCTTAAAAATATTGGAACAGCTGCCAGTGCTACACACACACACACACACACCGATTGTCCAGGGTTGCTGTGCTTTCTTCCACTGTACATTTGGAAGGGTAGTAAATCTCTTCATTGCATTCTTCAAAGCCACTAGATCCTCTTTTAAATAAATCCCTCTTTAAATCTGCCTTTGTTATGGTATATACAGATCTTTCCCATCAGGCACTGGAGTTGCTGACAGGTGGCTACCTGGAGCTAGCAAATTCACTCCAAAGGCACATGAATCGTAAATGTCTTCTGTCCCCAGGCAACATCCCGTGACTGGTACCTCTTTCGAGGGAAGCCTGTTTTCTCATGGAGTGCCAAATCCCAGTTTAAGCAGGGAGATGAGCAGGGATAAACATATGATTCAAAAAGCCTGCTTAGGGAGAATTCTTACAGTCAGGCAGCTGCAAGGTTATCGCCACCCTGAAATTATTCTGCACTGGCAATATTCTTAAGTTGCTTTCTTAATCCTTGAGGATTTAGGCAGTGCCCAAATTCTAACATGAAAAGGGCCAGCGTCACTCAGGCCAGCATTGACCCCTTTTCATGGGCAAGGGAAAAGGTGCTCTGTGCATGTTCAGACACACTTCTTTTCATGTGCCAGAGCTGGACGCTGGCATTCTCAGCAGGTTGAATGCTAGCAATGCATAAAAGCATTCTTAACTATTTATTACCCAGCAGTCTACCAGTGAGCGCCCTTTTGTGATCACACTTAGAGGTTTAAGTCTGCATGGTAAAAGGAAATAATTTAAAACAATGCAGCAAATCCTCTCCCATAGCAAGGCATTAAAGATAACAAATCTCAAAGTTCCCAGTGAAAAGGGATCAATTGTTAAACCACTCTGAGAACTGTAGGTCTGGGAGAGGAACAGGGGTCTCTCACCAACCTTCATCACCCTTAGCAAACTACAGCTCCCAGAATTCTTGGGGGGGAGAGCCATGTCTGTTCAAAGTGATATCACAACGCTTTAAATGTATGGTGTGAACATGGCCTTAATTCACCTTCAGTTGACCCAGCAATGGTGAGAACTACTTTCAGGGATTTTTGAACTAATTCAGTGAACTTTGTTTAACCAAACTTATATGCAGAATTCATCATGCGAAAGGCTGGACTAGATGAATCCCAAGCAGGAATTAAGATTGCCGGAAGAAATATCAACAACCTCAGATATGCAGATGACACAACCTTGATGGCAGAAAGTGAGGAGGAATTAAAGAACCTTTTAATGAGGGTGAAAGAGGAGAGCGCAAAATATGGTCTGAAGCTCAACATCAAAAAAACCAAGATCATGGCCACTGGTCCCATCACCTCCTGGCAAATAGAAGGAGAAGAAATGGAGGCAGTGAGAGATTTTACTTTCTTGGGCTCCTTGATCACTGCAGATGGTGACAGCAGTCACGAAATTAAAAGACGCCTGCTTCTTGGGAGAAAAGCAATGACAAACCTAGACAGCATCTTAAAAAGCAGAGACATCACCTTGCCGACAAAGGTCCGTATAGTTAAAGCTATGGTTTTCCCAGTAGTGATGTATGGAAGTGAGAGCTGGACCATAAAGAGGGCTGATCGCCGAAGAATTGATGCTTTTGAATTATGGTGCTGGAGGAGACTCTTGAGAGTCCCATGGACTGCAAGAAGATCAAACCTATCCATTCTTAAGGAAATCAGCCCTGAGTGCTCCCTGGAAGGACAGATCGTGAAGCTGAGGCTCCAATACTTTGGCCACCTCATGAGAAGAGAAGAATCCTTGGAAAAGACCCTGATATTGGGAAAGATTGAGGGCACCAGGAGAAGGGGACGACAGAGGACAAGATGGTTGGACAGTGTTCTCGAAGCTACGAACATGAGTTTGACCAAACTACGGGAGGCAGTGCAAGACAGGAGTGCCTGGCATGCTATGGTCCATGGGGTCACGAAGAGTCGGACACGACTAAACGACTAAACAACAACAATGGTAGTTCATTCTGAGCAATGCAAATGCTGCATCACCTGTCCTTGAACTGTGAGCCTCCAAGGCAAAAAAAAGAAAAAGAGAGATGCAGCAGTAGGAAGGGTTATGGTAGCACCCTGGTATGGCCTTGTACATACCAGGAGTAATTCTGCAGCTAGATGTGGGCTTAGCTACAGTTGACCATAAACCTATCAGGTCTTTTCTTGGATTTGCTGAATGATGGACAAGGAAACCTTCTCCATTAAACACACAGAAAGTGATGGAGTTACTGAAAGGATTATTTTGGTCCACTAATTAATCTGCAGTACTACTTAACTGGTGCCGCCCTTTGCCGTCTAGTGTCTGTTTTCAGGGTGGCAGCCTGCAACTCTCCTCTGTGCCTGTAAGGCTTTTTAGGCTAAGAAGAGAGCTTTTTTAACTAGCCCAGCACACTTACATATCTTCATAGGAGCCAACTCCTAGGGGTAGAAGGGTCTTCAGCCCCCCCCTAAAATATTTTAGGGTGCCAGGAGGCCCTCAAAGTTTATAGGCATTGTCATTCAAATGATGTGTGTGTGTGTGTGTGTGTGTGTGTGTGTGTGTGTACCATGTCATGTGATCAGTTATGTGAAGCAGGGCTTACCTGCCCCCCCCCAATATTTTATTCAAGTTGACACCCATGGCTCTCTGAGCTACTTTCTCATTGAGAACATTTGTTTATTTGCTTGCTTGTTGTTGCTTTGTTGTATTTGTATCCTGTCTTTCCACCAAAAGATGCACAAGGCAGCCAATAACACAAATATAATAAAATAGCAGTACTGGTTCCAAGCCATGCAGAAATCTGTAACAAAAGGGGCACAAGCATTATAATGAGTAGCATTTATTAATTTCCATACAGTGGCACCTCAGAAGTCAAACAAAATTCAATCCGGAAGTCCGTTTGACTTCCAACACATTTGGAAACCAAGGCACGGCTTCCGATTGGCTGCAGGAAGCTCCGAGAAGCTGTTGATGGGAGAACTTTGCCTGGCAGCTGCTACCATTCAGCACCACAGACAATTCATGTGATCTGGTATTAGGCAGTCCGCTGGGTTCCTTGTGCGAATGAAAAGGCTAAGCTTTGACAAAACTCCATATGAAACTTTTGAAACAGGAAAAAATATAATAGGCAGAAACTGGGAGAAGTCCATTTTATATATTAAAGGAAACAGAGTCTTGGAAAATCTCCTTCCCCCATATATGTCTCCTCAATCACTTCGATCTGCAAAACTGGCCACACAATATTTGCTTCTTATATTTGTAAGAAATATAACTTGCAGTGTGACAGCACATGTACTTTGGAACTCCCTGCCTATTGACATAGGGCAGGCACCTTCGCTGAATTCTTTTCAGTGCTTGCCAAAAACACCTTTGTTTAGGCAAGCAGCCTGTCCAGACAAATAGAATGCCGGCACATGTTTTAATCTGGTTTTCAGCTCATCATTGATCTTAATTATTATATTTTTTACTGTTTTAAATCATTGCTTTTAACTGGTCCTCAATGATAATTTTATTCTTTATTTATTTTAATTTTTTTGTAAACCGCTTTGAGGTTTTATTACAATCAAGCGGTATATAAATGCTGTGAAATATGGTAAGCAAGCAAATAAATGATTCCTATTTCTCCTGTTCATCTCCCACATGACTGTAGAGATGACAGGGGAAGAGCAGGCCACTGTCTGGCTCCAGAGCAATCCCTTTATGCAACTGAAGGCCGGCACACAGCAGGGGTGCCTCTGTTGAAAAGGCGAATAAGATTTAAATAGAGATAATCCCTGAGGAAAAACTCTGTGGAGCCCAGGTCACCATCAAATAAACCGGTTAACTTGCCCAGAAGAGTAATGTTTGAAACTTATAAAATCTGACAGACACCTGATGAATGGGAACTAGCTGACAGTATTAAAAGAGGAGGAAGTAAAATATTAGGTTCCAGGTCAAACTAGATGTGACGTTCGCCATCAGGTGCATACCTGATTTTTGTTAAATAAATAGCTGCCATGTGGGATAGGGGAGAGATAGGACCAGGGAAATGTTGTGGCGCCCTTTTTGTTTGAAGCTTAGTGAGGGTGGGACAGTCGCATTCTCCTAAGTCTGCCTCTGCATCTGCAATGCGCTCTATGAAGTTCTCCCGGAAATTAATCCAGAATGCGGCAGCTAGACTGGTGACTGGGAGCAGCCGCCGAGACCACATAACACCGGTCTTGAAATACAGTACCTGCATTGACTCCCAGTACGTTTCCCAGCACAAGTGTTGGTGCTGACCTTTAAAGCCCTAAACGGCCTCGGTCCAGTATACCTGAAGGAGCGTTTCCGCCTCCATCGCTCTGCCCGGACACTGAGGTCCAGCGCTGAGGGCCTTCTGGCAGTTCCCTCACTGCAAGAAGCCAAGTAACAGGGAACCAGGCAGAGGGCCTTCTCGGTAGTAGCACCCGCCCTGTGGAACGCCCTCCCACCAGATGTCAAAAAGAAAAACAACTACCAGACTTTTAGAGGACATCTGAAGGCAGCCCTGTTTAGGGAAGCTTTTAATCTTTAAGAAATTAGTGTGTTTTAATATTTCTGTTGGAAGCTGCCCAGAGTGGCTGGGGAAACCCAGCCAGATGGGCAGGGTATAAATAATAAATTATAAAAAATAAAATAAAGTAAAATAAAATAAAAATAAAATATTATATATACTGCTTAACAAAAATACATGAAGAAAAGGAAAGCTCTCATTGCCTCAATCCCTGGGAAAAGAGTCATGGGTGTTATGGTTGACTAGCAATATGAAGTTGCCTTATACAGAGTCAGACCTAGCTCAGCATTGTCTACTGCAGGGACACAGAACCTCTGGCACTCCAAATGTAGATGGACTCCAGCTTCCATCAGCTCCAGCCAACATGGCTAGTGGTCAGGGATGATAAGACGTTGTCTGGCAACACGTGGAAGGGCACAGTTTCCCCAACCCTGGGATTCCTTAACTTGACAGTAGGTCTCTACCGGTAGCTCTCATGAAGGGTCTTCTCAAGCTCTGCTCCTTTGCAGAGAAGAGACCAGTGATTAAAACTGGGGTCTTCTGCATCTGCAGCATGGCTTCTAAGTCTCAACCCTTCCCTGCATAACGGATCTTCTTTTAATTCCTGTTCTATAAACTGATCTTAGTTGGGCTTTACCCCCCCCCCCTTACTCACAACTTCCTTTCTGTTTCTTCTTCATTTCTCCCATCCTCTCCCGCCTCTATCTACTACTTGCAAAAAAAATGCACAAAGAAAGTTAAGTTTCGCTCTAACTTCAGAGGACAACTTCTCGTTTTGTATTTGAAACAGAGATGGGTTCTCCAAATCCTAATTGTGAATTCTCCACATCATGTCTGGTGGTGAGTTCTCCAAATCCTATTGAATTTATAACTTGCTACAGTTGTGTCCTGTTCTTCAATATGAAGAAGCTCAGAGCTTCTTTCTGGGACCCAGGTGGCACTGTGGGTCAAACCACAGAGTCTAGGGCTTGCTGATCAGAAGGTCGGCGGTTCGAATCCCTGCAATGGGGTGAGCTCCCGTTGCTCGGTCCCAGCTCCTGCCCACCTAGCAGTTCGAAAGCACATCAAAGTGCAAGTAGATAAATAGGGACCGCTCCGGCGGGAAGGTAAACGGTGTTTCCGTGCGCTGCTCTGGTTCGCCAGAAGCAGCTTTGTCATGCTGGCCACATGACCCGGAAGCTGTCTGTGGACAAACGCTGGCTCCCTCGGCCTATAGAGCGAGATGAGCGCCGCAACCCCAGAGTCGGTCACGACTGGACCTGATGGTCAGGGGCCCCTTTACCTTTATCTAGAGCAGCATTTTAGCTGCACAATCCCGTCGAGCAGGTTAAATTGAATAAGCCCAAGCCCACTTAATTGGCTTCGTTGTTTGAGTGGGGATTTGAACTTACATTTCCATATCTCCCCAGTCAAGGGAGATTTATAAAAGCATGTCATAACTATACTATATCAAGGCTCTTAATTTGCACATCACAATGAATCGGTGTTCCTGGTTTGTTGTACTGCTGGATCACTCCTGCTTTGCTCCTCCCCTCCAGCATGAGCGAAACAAACCTTGAAATGGAGATGAGGATACTGCCAGTCTCTACAACCCAGCCTTTTTAAACCTTGGGTCCCCAGATGTTGTTGGACTACAACTCCCATCATCCTTAGCTAGCAGCACAGGGATGATGGGAGTTGTAGTCCAACAACTTCTGGGGACCCAAAGGTTGAGAAAGGCTTCTGTAGACTAGACTTGAGTTAGGTGGACCAAGGTCTGACTTGGCGGAAGGCAGATTCCTATGTTCCTATGATACTCCAGCGTCCTTGCAGAAATGAATGTACCAATTGGCTGAGAAGGAAATACTTTCAGGGATTGAAAGCAGATGTTGTCTGTGCCTCTGACCCACGATGACTGGCATATATGCTCAGCGGGAGGGTGGGTGACTAATTTATGGAAAACTGCAGAAGTCCAGGCAAAAATGAGTCATGCAAGAAAACAGCCTATTTTACTCAATTCCAAAACTGTGTTCTGCGGTTCAAAAACTTATCTGGGGTTTGTAACAGTTGATTTGCTTTCTGAAGGGAGAGCAGCGTGGAGATGGAGTTGTTGGTCGGTCTTCTCAGATTCAGGCAAGCCTTTGCATAACTGGTATTTGCTTTTTGTCAGCGTTGTTTTGCAATATGAAGCACTCAGGGCCGATGCTGTTATGAAAAGGAGCTGAATGGCTGGATCAACTAGGAGCAGTTTTAATTATCCTGGAGCACATGGCTTTGAGATCCTTCCAAAATGTTGGTGCCCGGAGCGATTTTGATCAGATAGTCTTTTCTAATAACTTTTCTCGCGGTGCAAACAAGAACAGCATTAGCATAGTTGTGCCTTCATCCTGCAATTAATGCTGCTACCATGCCATTAAGGATATGATTGTGCTTGTCAACTTCTTTTGGAACGGGGCATCCTGCAGGAGTTGCAATTCATAGAATCATAGAGTTGGAAGAGACCACAAGGGCCATCCAGTCCAACCCCCTGCCAAGCAGGAACACCATCAAAGCATTCCTGACAGATGGCTGTCAAGCTTCTGCTTAAAGACCTCCAAAGAAGGAGACTCCACCACACTCCTTGGCAGCAAATTCCACTGCCGAACAGCTCTTACTGTCAGGAAGTTCTTCCTAATGTTTAGGTGGAATCTTCTTTCTTGTAGTTTGAATCCGTTGCTCCGTGTCCGCTTCTCTGGAGCAGCAGAAAACAACCTTTCTCCCTCCTTTATATGACATCCTTTTATATATTTGAACATGGTTATCATATCACCCCTTAACCTTCTCTTCTCCAGGCTAAACATACCCAGCTCCCTAAGCCGTTCCTCATAAGGCATCGTTTCCAGGCCTTTGACCATTTTGGTTGCCCTCTTCTGGACACGTTCCAGCTTATCAGTATCCTTCTTGAACTGTGGTGCCCAGAACTGGACACAATACTCCAGGTGAGGTCTGACCAGAGCAGAATACAGTGGTACTATTACTTCCCTTGATCTAGATGCTATACTCCTATTGATGCAGCCCAGAATTGCATTGGCTTTTTTAGCTGCTGCATCACACTGCTGACTCATGTCAAGTTTGTGGTCAACCAAAACTCCTAGATCCTTTTCACATGTACTGCTCTCAAGCCAATTAATTTCTAACTTCAAAAACAATTACGGTAAGCTTTGCCACAAAGCCCCCTGCTGGTTTGCCAGGTGATCTGTTATTAAGGTTTGCAAAAAGTACACTCAAAAGAGGAGTAGTTTTTAACTTTTTGCACGTAGGCTGGTGAATTCAGCCACAACAGTAGGAAGGCCCAACAGAGATTCCGTTTCCTCAGGGTCTTGCATAAGAACAATGTCAAACAAAAATTGATGATCTCTTTCTACCGGTCAACAATAGAAAGTGTCCTTTCATACTGTATTACAGTGTGGTACTCTGGTTTGACAGCCACGGACAGGAAGTCCCTACAGAGGGTGGTGAATACAGCACATGATATCATGGGCTGTCCCCTGAGTTTTCTAGATGACATCGCAGGAGACCGCTGCCTCAGGAGAGGGAGGAAAATTCTCAGGGACAACTCACACCCCGGCCAGCACCTCTTTAATCTCCTACCTTTGGGCAGGAGGTACAGAAGTATAGTCAGACGCACCAACAGGTTAAAGAACAGTTTTTATCCATGGCCTGTTGGGCTGCTGAATGGGGGGGGGAGGGAATAGTGGTGCAATTGACTTCTGACAAGCACACAGTGTGAACAATCATAGAATCATAGAGTTGGAAGAGACCACAAGGGCCATCCAGTCCAACCCCCTGCCAAGCAGGAAACACCATCAAAGCATTCCTGACAGAAACTGTCAAGCCTCTGCTTAACGAAGGAGACTCCACCACACTCCTTGGCAGCAAGTTCCACTGTCAAACAGCTCTTACTGTCAGGAAGTTACAGGTAGGTAGCCGTGTTGGTCTGAGTCGAAGCAAAAAAATAAAAAAATAAAAAAAAATAAAAAAATTGAAGGAATTTTTTTATTTTGTCAGGAAGTTCTTCCTAATGTTTAGGTGGAATCTTCTTTCTTGTAGTTTGGATCCATTGCTCCGTGTCCGCTTCTCTGGAGCAGCAGAAAACAACCTTTCTCTCTCCTTTATATGACATCCTTTTATATATTTGAACATGGCTATCATATCACCCCTTAACCTTCTCTTCTCCAGGCTAAACATACCCAGCTCCCTAAGCCTTTCCTCATAAGGCATCGATCGTTTCCAGGCCTTTGACCATTTTGGTTGCCCTCCTCTGGACACATTCCAGCTTGTCAGTATCCTTCTTGAACAGTCTTTCCAAAACTGAGTGTATGTGGGGGGGGGGGGGCTCGTTTAATTTCAGGTGGTGTAGTGACAATAAAGGTTTATTATTTATTTATTATAGCATGGAAAAGGATAAACAGAGCTTACACCTATTTGCTTTTATTTGCTTTACCTTAATTTATATGCTGCTCGATTGTAGCAAAACCCTGTAAGCAGTTTACAAGTAAAAAAGTTGTGCATACCAATCCTAGTGACTCCCATGTTGCGCCCTTGAATTGCTGTGCCCTGTTATATTAATGCTGTCGAATCCCAGCATTAGGCGTAGCTTTGAGTAATTGTTACGATGCAACAAGGATCACTCAATTAAAAATGTTGTGGGCGGGATTCAACTAAGGAGCTGCGCCAGCAGAAGCCTGAAATTGGCTGGAGTTGGGTAGGTAGGAAGACCCCCCAGAACAGTGTGCATGGGAGCAGAGGGGGGATATTTCCACCTGGCAAACTGCAGTGTTTTAATTCCACCCCTTGTAACTTAACTGCCATTGTCCAATTTTTTTTCCCCTCCATTTTTAGGGGAAAGGGGAATTTGTGTACTAGTAACCTTAACTTTTACGACATCGCTTTGCTGGTCTTATCAAAGCTAACCAGTGCTGCTGAAATGTTAAAACAGGATTTGTGGCTATCATATAGGAAAGAGTAACCGGCGTGCATTGTAAAAGCAATAACAGCAACAGCCATTCTTTTCAATCACTTAATGCATTGGGGAAATCCCCGAGATGAAAGTAATCTATGAGATTGTCTGGTGTTGCAGTTCCCCGCGGGTTTTCTAAGCAATATTAAAACGAAACTTAATCTGTATTTAGGGTGGTTGGGTGTCCTGCATTTGAGAGGACGAGGCTCTGTTTTAACAGCTGCCATAAGACAGTCCTCTATTTGAAGACATCCTTTATTTGAGGAGCTGTCCAGTCAAAGTCTGATTTAAAGATAAAGAACCCTAAAAAGGGAGCATGGGGGCCTTGAAGTGACCTCTCAGCAGGTAGCAGGTAACTTCAGGGTGACAGACTGACTGATCAGGCAGACAGGTCACCAAGTCAACCGTCCTTTGAAATGCAGTTTTTGCCCAGTGTTAGCAGATGCATGCCCCTAGTTTTGAAGTGCTCTGAATCTTGATTGCTGTCTGCAGTAGGAGAGGAGCCAATTCAATCCGGTGATACCAGGTAAACATCAGTGCAAGAGCTCTTCTGTCCTTTGATATATTGATAATATAACTCTTATTTCAGGGAAGTGAAGCTGGCTTCATAGATTTGGGCTGTTTCACCAGACACCTGCTAAGGATTATAGCCTGAAAGTTGAAGGTAAGTTCCATGTAATATTTTCTGGCAGTTCTGAAAGAACTAGCAAAATGCCCCCCCCCTTTTTTTTACGAGCTGGATGTCTGTAAAGGGAGGGTCTGCACAATACAGATAACCTGTGGCTGTCTTTTTCAGATTACAAAAGGCATGGTTATTCAGAAGGCTTTCTTCTGCTAAGTATCTGCTGTTGTTGTTTTTTAATGTAATGTTTAGCTGCGGTCTGTGCCTTCTCTGTATTTTTTTAACTGTTTGATGGTTGTGTTTTTGTTGCATTTCACGACATTGCCATTTTAAATTGTTGCAAGCTGCTCTGCACTTAAGGAACAGAATATGTGCTTAAAGAACAGAATAGAAATCTCAAGATGAATGTAAATAAATAGCATGCATATGCATAGAGTTTCTGGGCATTTTGCATCGGACATCCGTTTTCGACTCAGCTCCTCTATAAGGCGCTGCTTGGCATTTTTACCCCCGCCGTTTCCTCCAAGCAAGCATTTCAAGGAAGTGTGCAGTAGTGGAGGCAGTGCAGTGTAGTGGTTAGAGTGTTGGGCTAGGTTCCCCCACCTTAAAGGAGCCTCTTCCATATATCAAGCACAATTGGACAGGAATCAGCAAGTTCACTCCGAAATGAAAGGGTGCCTAAAGGAAGGAGCAGCATTCCTATGTCATCCAAGCAGCCTCAAAGTTCTTATTATCTAGATTAGTACTAACAAGTGTGATAATTATCTCGGATCATTTGATCCAGACAATCCTATGGACATCGGCAAGTTCCAGGCTGTCGCCTGTGTATAACATTTGTCGCATTCCAGCATATTTTGAGTAGCTTTCTCCAAAGGAAACTCAGAACGCTGATCATTTCCAAATGGAAAACGCTCTGAAAACGTTGTAATGCTGGAAAATGCCAGGATTTCTCCAGCTAAGGTTTACTCAGTGTAGACCTATTTAAAGTCATTAGGCCCAGGTTAGCCATGCCCATTGATTTCAGTGGGTAAAATTTGGTTGGCAGCGACCCATTATCTCAAACGGGGACCAATGTCAATTTCCTGCAGCATTTCTTATCTCCATGTTTTTTGTATTTGGATAAGAATTGGGTTTTGGATGGCAGTCAGGTGAGGAATGTGGGGTAATCTGAGACATGCCGGAGCTATTTAGGAGCCTTGTACAGTATAGATGTTTGGCTTAAATGTGTATTTAAAAAAGGAGTGCCAGGTATTTTCAGAAGCCCGTTTTTGTTTTGCTTTTCATCCGAACAGCTTTGGTAACAAAGAGTGGATTAGGAAACACATTCTGAAGCATTGCCATTCTTTCTCAGACTGAGCACTTCTCCAGATTTTGAAATGCAATTTCAGATCACAGAAGTGCAACTGTAAATATGTGACGTTTTAAAAAGCATACAAAATGTGTATTTCGGGGGGAAAGGGCTGAAATGTGTACAATGTGCACAGTTTCATGCATTCTTTCTGAAAGTCAGCAGAAAGCAGGATTAACATGACTGAGCACCAGCAAAACTGACATGTGACAGGCTTTGGTTGGGCCATCCCATCTTTATTTGGTAAAGCCATGTTGATAGATCGAAATGTAGGTATTCTGTTTGCATCAGTTTCACTGGCCTTTGGAAATGCAAATATGTACAGTACATACAACTTGTGGGAATGTTCAGGGAGGCAGGAGAAGTCCTTCCTGACTTGCGCTAGCAAGTTCTATAGCTTAGCAGAGTTTTAACATTCCCCTTTTAAATACAAAGTGGTTAGCTTGTTCCAAGCTCGTTTAAGCTTCTGAATACAGGATTCCATTTGAAATGATTAAAACACCCAACTGCCCCTTCATGTCTACTTTCTCCTGCGTTAATGAGCAGCCCAAAACAAATCCACCTCTACGCTTAGGTAATAAGACAATACAGACACAAAAATAACTCCCCTAAATACACAGAACACCAGCAGTGACGTTCTGCAAGGTTCTCAGGATTGCATGACAAATATTGACAATGAAGGTGTCAGCGCACCTTCTCAAGAATCACTTGTTCCAGTGTCAATATAATTAAATGGTATACTTAAAACAGAAGAAAACACTGCTCTGGATTTTGCAGTGCCTTGGATAACAAAGATTTCTGAGTACAGTCATACCTTTGGAAGTCGAATGGAATCCATTCCGGAACTCCATTCGACTTCCAAAATGTTCAGAAACCAAAGTGCGGCTTCTCATTGGCTGCAGGAAGCTCATGCAGCCAATCAGAAGCCGCAGAAGCCCCATCAGACGTTCGGCTTCCAAAAATAGTTCGCAAACCGGAACAATCACTTCCGGGTTTGCAGCGTTCAGGAACCAAAATGTCCGAGTACCAAGGCGTTCGGGATCCAAGGTATGACTGTATAATGCATATTTGGACTGGGTTTCCTCCCTACTTCTGCATAAACAATTTTAAATACCTTTCTGTGGTTGTTATTTGAATTTATATCCTGCTCTTTCATCCAAATGAGTCAGCAAACAATAAGCAATAAAATGATTTTAAAAAAACCTTTAAAACAATTCCAGTTCAGATGCAGACAGGGAAAGATATTAGTTTCTTTTCTTTTTTTTTAAATTCAATTTTTTATTTAAATGTGAACAACATTACAAATCAAAACATCAACAATAACATGAACAGAAAGAGGGGAAAAAAACACAAAGGAAAGAAAAGTAAAAGGGAAAAAAGAAAAAAAAGAAAAAATTTGATAATAATAAATCATATATAAAATTATAATCATTTAGGATTCAACATGATCTACACATTATATGTACAAACAAAGAAAATAGAATTGAACAAAACAGACATTGATAAATAACAAAATATGAAAGATATTAAATATGAAAAATATGAAAGATATGAAAGAAAATATGAAAGATATTAGTTTCAAAGGTATTCCATAAGCACTGAAAAGGCAACAGAGACAGCACTATTGAATCATAGAATGGTAGCATTTTAAGGACCTATATATTCCCTATTTGTGCAGAATGGATCTCCTGATATCCTGGCCTCTTGAGATCTTTTGCCCTTATGTGAACAAGCGTCAAAGAACCACACACCCTCGTACAACCTCTACCCTCCCCTGGCTGCATGCCATAATTCTTGATTTCCTAACCTTATTTGTGACAAACCATAGTTTTCTAGTTTGTCTGAACAGTAAACCATGGTTAGAGCTTGCCTGCAAGCTAGGATCACAAATCAGGATCATAGGCTGGATTGCAAATAAGGCTTCTGTTTGTTTGGGTAGCTGTTTCGGTAGCTGTGCAGTCGTTGCTCGTAGCTACTTCCTGGAGTTCACTTTGCTAAGATTAGTCATTTAAATTAAGTCACCATTAACTGGAAATGTAAGCCTCTGAGCTGGGCTTGTGCTTCTCCAATAATTTTTGTAGCATCTAGTGCTTGAGATGATGAAAGCATTGGGGTAGCCCATGGTGCTTTGTGATGGGGGAAGGGGGAAACGTCTCTGATAAGATCTCTGTTTTTCTCAGAAAGGAAAAGGCAACTGGGGGTGGAACATGCTTAAAACTGTGTGTCTGTCTGAGCAGTATATTCACAGAGCTAAAAATAGGACACTTTGAGACAGGGGGAAGAAGAAAAAAACGCAAACATGAAGTAGAAAGCCAAACAGATAAATAGTTATTCTCCTCTTTTTTTTTTTACAGTTGTATATAGAGTAACTGGGAAGTGAAACAAGCACAAATAATTCCATTAAGCTCCTGTGTGCCCTGCTGACAGTTGCATCTGGGATGCTTTCACATCTGCCAAGGCCTGCTGCTGATGCATTCTGGGAATTTCTAGCCCCAGCTCTGCGGTGCTGCTGGGCACTCTGCCCCCACCGCCAGATAAGCCTGACAGGGCCCACTGACAGGCAAAGGGACAGAGGAACCTTTGCCCAGCGGACCCTCAAATGTGAATCTAGACCTGGTCCCACAGAATATATCATGAAGTCTTTATGGCCTTATACAGATCCTATGGACAGCTGTACTTACAACTGTCCAGAGTCTTTTTGGTTATGGCTCCTAGATTTTGAACTCCCTCCTTAGGAAAGCTAGACTGGCTCACTTCTTGCTGTCTTTCCACCAGCAGGCAAAAACCTGCTGGCTTTGGGGAACTGACCACTTTTAATGAAAGGGCTGGTGTTGTGTTGTTTTCATTGTAATTATTGGTATTGTGTTAATATATTTATGTATGTAGCTTTGATTCTATCAGTGTCTTTTTTTTAATAGTTGCTTTTTCTATGTTTATAGTGGTCCTTATTCTTATCTGTATACCACCTTGAGTCCCGTAAGGACTGTGAATAGCTCAGTTGGTAGAGCATGATACTCAGAATCTCTGGGCCATGGGTTCAAGCCCCACACAGGGCAAGAGATTCCTGCATTACAGGGGGTTGGACTAGATGACCCCCATGGTCCCTTCCAACTCTACAATTCTTGGGATCCTAGGATTGTGGTGTAAAAAGACAAGGTATAAGTAGATAAAGAAAAGCAAGCCAACAAACAAACAAACAAACATGCTTGAATAGTGGGGCTTAGATTGAAGGTCTGAGGTGGTACCTGTGGCAGAGACTGGGATCAGGCCTCAGGCTTGAGCCTTCCTCCCCAGATGTCTTTACTGTCAGAAAAAACTGCTGAATTAACAAAGAGATTCTGCAATCGTTTAAAGACATCACAAAATGAAGTGATGGTGGTAGTTCTAAATTTGATGGAATTTCGCTTCTCTGTTGATCAGGACAATGTTCACTTTTTCCAAAGCCTTTTCTGATACATTTCTTGTTACCTTCCCAAACCATCCTATAGCAGACACAGAACATCCAGCCAAGTGGCCTTAACTAGGCCCAACAGAAGCCAAACTTTGCCTGCAAGGCTATTTCCCCCAAAGTCACCTGCCCCGTACCCAACATCATGTGTGGTGTCAGGTGAGGAGCAATGAGGAACGGGGCTCCAAAGGGACGTTTGGGAGCTGAAAGTGAGCTCCCAGTCATTCTTCTGCAAGCTGGGTTTGCAAACAGTGCCAAGTTCATGAGGTGGGGGTGGGGGGCTCACTGTCACCGCCAATTAGGTGATTAGCTATTAGCCACCCCCGCTTGTCTGTGTGCAAGATTAAAATGCTTAAGAATCCCTTGCTCTAGCAGTCAAAGGTATTGCGGAAGCTGCTGGCTTTCCATCATTAGGGAAATTCCTTCCAGTACCACCTTAAAGGTAAAGGGACCCCTGACCATTAGGTCCAGTCATGACCGACTCTGGGGTTGCGGCGTCCATCTCGCGTTATTGGCCGAGGGAGCCGGCGTACAGCTTCCAGGTCATGTGGCCAGCATGACAAAGCCACTTCTGGAGAACCAGAGCAGCACACAGAAACGCCGTTTACCTTCCCGCTGTTTATTTATCTACTTGCACTTTGC